>NW_024100271.1:0-83092 GCF_016545835.1 Crotalus tigris
CCCTGTTGTTCCAAGGGCATGTTATTTAAACTGGGAAATAAACAAAACAAAACAAAACATTCTGTAAGAAGATCTTGGCAAACACTTCCCAAAACCTGCCAGGAAAACTGCAGAAATACAGCTGCAATGAGTTTACTTTACTCAACAGCATCCTTACTTTATTTTTTTCCAGGATTATTAATGGAAGTCCTAAAGCAGGGGTCTTCAAACCTGGTCCTTTTATGATTTGTGGACGTCAGCTCCCAGAATTCCTCAGCTAGAGTGCTTGGCTGAGGAATTCTGGGAGTTGAAGTCCACAAGTCACAAAAGGGCCATGTTTGAAGAGCCCTGCCCTAAAGAGTTGACACCTTTATATATTTGTAGTTATTTCTGTACCTTGAATGTGTGGCAATTTAGCCATTGCTAGGAGGCTGCGTAGCAAAGTTTGGCTTGTGGTTATTGTCCCAGCAGTAAAGAGAGCAAGCACAGTAATCACAAGATCTTCAAGAGTGTAGATTCCCTCAGATGAGTTCTGCTCCTGAAAAGAAAATAGAAAGGGAAACAGAAGGATGAAAATGGGATTGATTTAAAGTAATTTATGAAACTCTTCATAGTGTTTCTTTCAGTTAAAGGAAACTTAACTGACTAACTTTAGAATATATAGGAGAATTTTTCAATTGTAAAGCATTTATGCAATCACCATTTGATGCAGAGAGGAAACAATTTGCCTGTCTGACCTACCTATCAAATATTTACCACAAGAAATTACGAGAATTAAAGGTTGTTATTTAGAGCTGGACAAAAGCAACTCTTAAGCTGTATGGTGGGAAAACTGGATTAGATCTGAGCATAGAAGCTTGAATGTTACATCTGAGAGACTAATTCTAATAGAAATTGCTCCTGCAAGATGAATTATTATCTTTATATCACCTATTAAGAGTGTAGAAGAGGTGTAAATTAGCATGTAAAGCAAATGTCTATACTTATTCATTTTTAATTATGTCGGGCATAGGAGTACATGTTAATAAATGGCAAATTGAAGTAATAAAAAGGGGGATAAATATTTTCATATTCTTTCATACAAGATGAACTAGTTTCATCTTAGATACATATTGGAGATATTTAGACAGTTATGCAGAGATGGTATCTATGCCTACCTTCTCCATTCTGTGAAGGAAGCAATCAATATAGTCACACGCGTTCTGGGGATCCAATGTCTTCTTGTGCAATTCCATTTTATCACGGATATAATCATAGACTTTTTCTGTCTCAGACTCGATATGTCGTCCAAAAAAGTATTCCATTGTTTTTGGAAAAGTATTGTACACCTGTTGCAGAGTTGACGTTAAACAGTATATGTTTTTAGACCATAATGGTGAAGGCTTAATGCCCAAAATATTCAGAGATTAGTTTTTAGTCTGATATTGTTAATTATCAAACCTCAGCTAGGTGCCAAGACCAAGAAGACAGGTTTCACAAGAATTTCAGTAAGCTATCTTTAATTTTAGTGTTGAGTAAATACAGTGTCTTAGGAACTACTGCATGGTAGGAATTTTTATTCATAATAAGTTGGTTAAAAAGGAATCTCTTTGACAAGCCTTTTCCCCAGATCTTTCCTCACCTAGGCTGAGTTCCCTGCAGGATATATTCTGTCAAGGCCCACCCCAGCTATCCCATGAAGGGATAATGATGAAAATGATGACAGTTCTTGAAGCAGGGAGGAAAGAGGGACATAAGAATAGGGGAAATGTCTAAAAATGCCATGAGAAGAAGAAAGGTGCCTGTGCATAATTTGATATGATGATTATCAAATTATATATAGTTAAATATGTAGCATTGTACTTTTAAAAACTATTATATCTTTCAGTTTGATCACAATATTGATATTCCTCTTATATCACAAACCTAATAGCTTGGGGGATAATGCTATTGTCATTTCTTAGAACAACATGGAAATAGGTTTGAGAACTAAAGTTAACTTTTCAGTCAAGGGATGAAAAAATTAAGTGAAACATTACAATTAGGAGGAATCAACCCCTCCAGTGAAATTCCATGTTTGGCTCTCCCTGACTAATTAAGAAATGGGCAAGTCCTAGAAATAAGCAGGTCAGGGCCCACAGCAGTTACGAGAGAATGAAATGATCCTGTGGGAAATAAGCCCAGCCAGGAAAGAAGGTTTGCTGAGAAGCAATTTATATTTTGATGGCTCAGTCTTGCTGGACGTCTGGATTTGACTTCTCCTGCTTAGTAGCTCATCACATCTACAGTAATCTCCACATCCCTTATTTGGATATTCGAACACAAAGAGAGGCCCACTAGTAAAAATTAGTGTTTATAGCAGGAAGAGCATCAGAGAGGAAAAACATACCTGTCCTAGGAAACTAGTCAGAAATCTTATTTGATACTCCACAATCTGCTGGTTCTCTATGAAGGTTTGATCTTTGTAATCAAATCGATTGCCAAAGACGACTGCACAGATCACATTAGAAACAGCACTTGCCAAATTTCTTCTTGGGTCAAAAGGCTGCCCTGCAACAAAGGCCACAGACATTAATGGGAGGGATCAAAGAATGGGGAACTTCCCTTCCACAATTCTCATCACAGAACTTCAACAAAAAAAGTGTGTTTGGGTCAAAGAAGTTATTCAAAGATTTTATTGGTATTTTTTTAAATAAATAATATTAAATAGAAGAGCCTAGATATAATTAAATGAAAACATCTATCTTATAACCACTAGGGTTTTTTTTGAAAACTTTCTTGCTATCTTCTGTCAAGAATTGTTTTCTCACTCCTTTCTCTGCCCTTTTCTGCTCATGGTGGGTTTTTCCCTCCCTGTTCCTTCCCTTAGAAGTTTCTATTTCCAGTTTTCATTCTCCTGACTGTCTCTCCCTCCACCTTCTAATTTCTTTCTTCTTTCTTTTTAAAATATAATCCTATTATTTCATTTCTTTCCCCTTCTGATTCCAGAGATTTGTGCATTCATGATTATATTCAAAAGGGGCACAAATCTTTAGAGGAATACTATTTATGACTATATGTTTTCCTTTCTAGTTTTGGATTACCTATGTCATTCATCCATAACTTCTTTTGCTGGCTCTTGAATTTCCCTGATATATAATCATGTTCAAATGAATTGTTTAAACAGTTTTTTTGGCTTCTTTTCCCAGTTTTAACTGAGCACTCTATTCCCTCAACACTGTCTCCTTCTAATCTATCCAACTCTTTTAATATATATATATATATATATATATATATATATATATATATATATATATATATATCCCATTCACATTTTTTTTCTATTTATTTTTTTAAATCTCCTTCCAGAAAAGACTTGTCCATGGAACATAATTTTCCAAGATGCTACATCTCCTGGAAAAAAAAAAATTATATCTGTCAAGCAGGAGGCAAATCAGGCGATCCAGGCAGTTGAAATGGGTATAAAGATTTATTGTAACCTTAAGCTCTCTACAAGAATCTGAACTAATAATGGCCAAAGGAAATTAGCGGGAGATAAGAGTAGAAAGATTCAAGATAGGCTGGATGTAGATCTCTTGTGGGCATGAAGGGACTCATGACTGATGATTTGTTTGATCCCTCCCTTGGGATCAGCCTGGTCATCTCCTACAATAGCCTTAATTCAAATCCACGCCACCTCACAGATCTCCATCACTCATGCAGTTGATTCTTATCCATATTTTCCTTACCTCATTTATTTTACACGCATATATATACCTATCTAAGTTTTTCTTTATTTTGTGCACTTAAGCACAGATGATTTGAGTTTCAGTTTAGAATCTAGTTTTCCTGTAACTTCACATAAAACAACAAACACTTTCCAGTTTCATATTTTAAAAGATAATAGTCTTCCTGATATGATTCTTCTGTGGGAGAACAGGTCTCAGTTTCTTTAGACGACCTTTTGTGGCAGCCATTTCCTTCACCAGACAAAGAGCTTCCTCCTGCACCCTCTCAGACATTCTTTTCTTCCCCATCCCAAAATCTCGCAAGGTGGACAGTGTGACCCGTCGCAGCTCCCTCCATTTCTTCTCATCATTTGTAGATATTCCTGAAACAAAAGACACCAAAAGGATCATGATGTTGGTCAATTCTCAGCTTTTGTGGAAGAGCATGTTTCGATATAATATTTCAGGCACTTTTCTTTTTCAAATCTTTGTTTCAATCATAGGTGAAAGAGGCTACTACACTGCAATAAATTATGCATCAGAGAAATGTCCTTCCTCACATTTAAAGTAAACAAGGCTTGATGTTTGAAATACCAATGAAGCAAACTTCACAGTTGCCATCTTTCCATTCTTGACTGCTGTCATAAGTGTGTTATAGATAGAAAGAAATCCCTACACTAGACATGGAACTCTATACTGAGATGCCGTTTTCAGTAAGCAGAAGAAAATTGGAGTCGTTTTGAGTTGTGGATTTTATTTTATTATTATTATGTGGATTTTATTTTATTATTATTATTTGCTGTAGAGGCTTTATTGACAAAAATAAATCACTTCCAATTATGTATGTACTAGCTTGCTTGATTGTGTGCTAACAAGTTACTCTCAACTCTTAGCTACCTTTAGATTTCCTCCAACACAATCTATCCCTAACCTAATTCTTCAGGACTTGTAAGGGTACATTTGTCATCATTTTAACTAAGTTCATTGACGTTGCAAATGGCCATCCTCTTCCTTTTATCTTTCTCACCATTATACCCTCCTCTAGGGAGGTAGACTTTTGAACCATACTATATGCCTGAAGAATTATAATTTTAGTGTGGTTATTTATGCTTTGAGTGGAAATTCTGAGCTGATTTGCTCAATGAGCTATTTGTTTCTTATTTTTGGATGTCCACAATGTTCTCAGAGATTTTATCCAACATCAAAATCAATATTCTTTCACTCCTATTTATTCAAAGTCCAAATTGCCAAAGTATCCTCTTTGAAGTCTGCCTTCCCAAAGGACCAGTTTAAAGGTGAGATTACTTTTTTTTTTTTTGAATGTAAGGAACAACCAGAACAGATTTCAGAAGTGATCAGGGGAAGCGAAATGATGAAAAAAAGGTGTTCCTCCCTCTTCAAAAAACATGACCAGATCAACCTCTTTACAAAACTTCATTTCAAGTGAAACTTTCATAACTATCAATAATATTAAGAGCATTAAAATAATTTTGAGGTAGATGGAAAATTGCCATTAAGAGAAATTACTTATAAAATTATTTATACAAAATTAAAAAGAGCAACAACAAATAAAGAAATAAAAGCGAATCAACCTTTATTTTGGAACACTCGTGTGTGAAAGGGCGTATTAGTTCGCCCACCAAATTCTTCTGCTTGATTTATCAAAGCATCTTTTACCACCTCATATCCACAAAGAGCAACCATTGGTTTTGATCCAATCCAGATAGTAAATATAGGTCCATACTTTTCTGTAAGCTAAAGGTAAAATTAGATGAAAACCCAGTTAATTAAACGATAAAGCATTTTTGGGTGAAATTATTCTAAAGCATGCTTGAAATATTTCTTAAATTCATAATAGAGAAATCATGTTGAATCTAACCTTTAATAATTCTTAGTATCTACAGGGTTCATCAATTTGATTGGATAAATTGCAAGTACTGTATCTCCTAGCTGGAGAGATGATGGGAATGAGATAATCACAATTTTGACTGTATAATACATTTCTGCAAGTAATCTGGTACTACAAAATATATGATAGCAAGTTTTGCTTGTAATCACATATTTTAATGAACTTTGTAACCTCCATTGTGTGTTTATCAGACTGTAATTAGGTGACTTTAAATTAAAATTCCTACTGAAGATGCACAAGAGCCCCTAATAAAATTGGACTCTTATAAAAGAAAATCAAACTCCTTAAACTAGGAAAATGTGGATATAACTTTCCAAATAATCACCTGAAAAAGCAAAGAAATACAATAGTTACCTTTTTATAGGATTTTTTTAGAGGTAGTACATCTTGCTGAAAGAGGTTCCCCAGAATAGGCCATGGAGTAGGTCCAGGGGGCAGCTGCCCTTTTTTCTTGTACATTTGGAAAGATGAGAAAAGGGTGAAAAGTATACAGAGAAGAAGCAGAACTCCTGCCCATGTCAGCTCCATCCTCTCCTCAGTTGTTTTCCTCTTCAAAAATCCAAAAAGCTGTTTAAAGGAGACAACGTTGAAAGAAGGAGACCAATTGAATCCCCAATCACATCTAAATTCTTCACTTCCTCTAACCTTTACATACCTCCTTATTTACATTCAGCTCAAATTATTCTTTCACCTCTATTAGTATAGGAGAGTTACTTATCAACATTCTTATCTTTGGACTGTGGACAACTTTGGCTAAATCCTTAAATAAACAACTCATTTTAAGCACTCTCTCTTATTTGCTGACTATACAATAACTTGTGAAAGAGTAATTAATTAACTTTTGCTACTGAACCCTGTGAAACTTACGTTTTTCTTTTTCTTTCACTGAGTTGTCACAGCCCTGAATTCAATATTATGATCATAAGTAAGTACAATGTTGTCATGACCTTTAACTGGGCAAAATGGTGCATCATGGGGCAATATTTTTTGTGAATGAAGGTGAATATACATGTCCCGGGATAACGTCACCTGTAGTCACATTCAATGTTTGGATGAGCCCATATTGTAATTGTTATGTCCTGGGCCTGCTGAGTGACTCAGCAGGTGTAGGAAGCTGCAGAGACGCCCGGGCAGACCACGTGAATGCCTGGGACCATACAGGCTGTCTCCAGCCTATTGCGCATGCGCAAGGTGGGAGAAATATGTTGCATTGATTGGTTGACACTGTCCCTGAAAAGGATTATAAAAGGAATCCGTGCCATTTTGTTTTGGTTCTGTTGGTGATTAAATAAAAAGAAGACTGTTGTTACTCCTGCCTCGTCTCAATGCCTTTATGATTGAAACAGAACAGTAATGACGGCCAAAAAGACTTTGTTACCTGTAATTGATCTGGCCACAGTGGCACATACCTTGATTCAAGGTTGTCTCAGCCTTCCATCCTTCCGAGGTCGGTAAAATGAGGACCCAATCAATCAATCTGTTTATTACAGCCATAAGGCCAGACATAATCAAAATATAACAACAGTGACAATTTTACTTCCATATTTATAGAATATAAAACCATCAAACAATCAATGTAATAATAATCTGAAATTCTAAAAATAAAACATCATATTAAATTTTTTCAGACCTTGATAATGGTGCGACGTATTGTGCAAATAGTGGCACAAAATTGGCCAACCTGAATTGATATTTTCGGATCCTTATCCAAAAGTAGCAACTTTAGATAAAATTCATATCCCCTACCTGGAAACTTCTTCAATATTGGATATATAAGAATCTATTTATATAAAGAACAATGAAGCAGCATATGGCTTAGGGTTTCTATAGAGTCATCACCACATGGACACAACTGAAGGTGCATAGGAATGCCCTTAAACCGTCTAAAAAGGACTGCCGAGAGCAACACATCCAGCCCTGGCTAAGGTGAAAGCTTTACGAAATTTCAAAATTGTAATGGAAAATAGATAAGACGCTGGGGAGAATCCTTCTGGAAGCAAGTGACAAATATTGGAATGTGCCACCTTACTTAAGTTTGTTTGGAGATCAATATCCCAGATACGTTGATTCAAGGCAGTTCTAGCATTATCAAATCCTAATGAACACAGACTTTCCATAGAGAAGCCCAGTGATTTAATTTTATCTAGTGCTTTTTTTCCCCACGATGATTTAAAATGACCTATAAATACTAACGGGGCTAACCCTACTATTTCCACCTGTAGGATGGCATTTTTAACACTTTTAGGTACCATCAGTATGGCTCTAATAAACTTATGTTGAATAATTTCAATAGCATTAAGCTTTGCAAATGAACATATTTGCGAGCCATACAGGAGCTGAGGGAATGCCTTAGCTTGGAAAACCTTACAATCTGCCGGGATGTAGTAAGCTCCTTTAGAACAGCGGTTCTCAACCTGTGGGTTGTGACCCCACTTGGGGTCAAACGACCATTTCACGGGGGTCGCCAAACAACACAGTCCGCCATTTTTCCCCCTTTTCCTTAGCTGTGCTACTCCCTTTTATTCTATTGGCTCTTGAATAGAGTCTAATTCTATTGGCTTTCCAAAGCCAATAGGAATTGTCCAGGCTGTCTCTGCCCTGCTGAGTCCACCAAAAGTTCCATTCTGCAAACGGTGCTGCAAGTTGTCTGCAGCAAAGGCGAGCTGTCTGGAAGTTTCCACCTCTCCCTGCTGAGCAACTACTAAAAATGTAAGTAAAAGAGGGCCAAGGGTGGGAGGTGCATGGGGCCCGGCGGATGTCTTACTTCCCTTGGGCTGGGCCAGCTAGTGACCCAGCCGGTGGTCTCCCTGCGCCGTCGCTGCCCCTTGCCAGCTATGCCTCGGCCAGTGCAGGGGGCGGCACCATGCATGCGTGGCGCTCCCGGGCAGGGAAAGTCCTCGACTTACGACCGGTTGGATAGTCCTCGACTTACGACTGGTTGGGGGTCAAGGCATTAAAAAGGTTGAGAACCACTGCTTTAGAATGATAAAATTTTATGATAGCTGATGAGGTGCGCTGTGCAACACTTGCCAGATAAAGAAAGTGAGTATGCCAGGATAGGGAGTCATGGAACTGCACTCCAAGATATTTATAGGTACTCACCTGTTCAATTGGAGTCCCATCAGTTTGTTATTTATGGATCTTATGATGGTAAGAGGCAAATAGTAAAACTTTAGTTTTTTCAAAATTTATTAATATTTTGTATTCTATGCAAAATAAAGCTAATGCCCTAAGTGCTTTTCTCATTCCCACCTGAGAAGTGGACAAAATAACTATATCATCGGCATACAACAGTGCTGGAATTGCACAATCAGCCAAGATAGGTGGATAATGGGCTGGAGCAGCAAGCACTTTCATTCTTGGATTTAGGTACAATTTTAAAAATTGGGGAGCTAATATGCAACCTTGCCTTACAACTCTATAAGTTGGGACTGCTTTAGATGAATGTCCCCAGGGGGAACATCTGATTTTTAGAGAGGTATTTGAATAGAGTGACTGAATGAGAACCAACAGCCTTTTATCAATCGTGGAATGTCTTAGACTACACCACAATCTCTCCCTTGGTATTAGATCAAAAGCTGACTTAAAATCAACAAAAGTTGCATAAAGAGAACCATGAGAGGGAGTAGAATATTTTTCAGCCAAAGGTGCAAAATTAGACAATGATCCAGTGTTGAACAGTCCTCCCTATTACAATGGCCTGATTCCAATCGGTGGAAAATGTCCTATGTTATTAATATGAGTGAATAGGATGGCTAAAACTGGGGCCCACCAGTCTTTATTTTCCCTTATTAATTCTGGGGGGATAAAATCCCCTCCGGATGCATTACCTGATTTCAACTGGGCAATATGGATACTGGAGGCCAATCCGGGAAGTCATTATAAGGGGCGATCACTTCTGAAATTACAGCAGGAATCCGCTTAAAGATGTTTTTAAAATGATCCTCCCATTTGTCAGCAGATATTTGTGAAATAGGGCCAAAACTTCTATTTGTAAAAGACTGATTTATTAAATGCTAGAACAAAGTAGAATTTTAGAGCTTTGCTGCTGAAATTAGATTACTCCAATTTTCTTTTATAGCCTGTTGTTTCTTTATCTTTAAGAGATCTTTATAATTTTTTTGTGGTCTTGAGTAATTTAGAAGCATTCACCAAATTTTCCTGGCGAAAGGAAATTATTGCATTTAAGAGAGCTTTTTTTTTGCTTTAATGCAATCACTATCATACAAAGATTTAGATCTTTTATGCACATGCACAAATAAGCTGTTGTAAATCTTGTCGGGGGGGGGGTTGGAGATTAGTGGTAATTGATTGATACAACGAAAATGCTTGTTCATATGAATCAGATGACCAAATCTGAACATGCATATGAAGCAGGGGCTCTGAGGTCAACATTTCAGCCATAGTTTTGGCCAGTTCTTGAGACCATTTAATTTTTACTTGCCCCTTTATTGTAATATCGATGGACAATGTGCCACTTCTAATAATTCAAAATTTGTCTTAGCCTTAAATGGACAGATTAATGGAAAGTGGTCACTATCAAGGCGCATTCCAATATAAAAGTAAACTATATGCTGTACAAAGTTCCGAGAGATCATAATATAATCCAGTATACTGGCTCCCTTAGGACCCCAGAATATGAACTCTCTGTTTAAATCACCTCTAACAGAGCCATTAAATAAGACCAAATCTAAACTATCCACAAATTGATCCAGACGAAATCCTGCACTATTACATTTTTCATCTTTAGATTGTCTGGCTGCTATGAGGCCTACATCAATTTTAGGGGGCACTGGCCACTTAAAATATGTTTGTAGGGAAGCATCAGATTTGCCAATGCGTGCGTTAAAATCCCCAGCTATTATTATAATTGAGTTTGGGTAATGCCATGATAGCAAATTTACATAGGGATCAAACTGATCCCACAGCTTGTTTATTTCTCTATGCCCACGAAATGGAGGGAAATAGGCATTAACCAATAATACAGTGCAAGATTTGAATCTAAGTAAAAGGGCTAACGCCATATTTGAGCAAGACTCAAGCATAGATACTGAAACACTGAGTTTAACAGATACCATAGAACTGATGGTCTGTCCTTTTTTATGCATTCAGAGTAAAGGGAATATAATCAAAATTGTGTCATTCTCGTTTGTTGATTAGGGCTAGTTTTCAGAGGTCTGGTAGGCGGGAGGTCTCGTCACATTTATTCATGTTGTGGGGGTGTTTTTCTATTTTGATGGCTTCCATAATTATTCTCTTCTTGTGGTGTTCAGTTTTGGAGATTAGTTTGGTTCCTTCAAAACCAATTTCATGTCCTGTAGCTTTAAGGTGCTGGAAGAGGGAGGAAGTTTTTTCTTCTTTTCTGGCTGCATTCTTGTGTTCTGTGATGCGTGCATTTATTCTCCTATTAGTTTGTCCAATGTATGTGGCTGGGCAGATTTTGCATGGTATTTCATAGACTCCTTGGTTTTCTAGCTGGATTATGTCTTTGGGGTTTCTTAAGATGTTGGCTATTTTTTGGTTGGTGCCGAAGGCTGTCTTGATATTGTGTTTGTGGAGAATTTTGCTGATTTTATCTGTGGTGCCTTTGATGTAGGGGAGGAGGGCGGGAGAAAACCCGAATAACCAAAGACCTACATATATAGTAGGCAAAGAATATTTCTTCCAAAATTGTCCAACCAATAACCTTGCCACCGTAATAAGATTCAACATTAAAATAGTTTCTTTAACATCACAATCTACAATAGTACCTAACAAGAATAATTGTGGTGAAAACTTTATCTTTCTATTAAAAATCTTCTGAGTGTTCCACCAAATCTTAATCCAAAAGGCTTTTATGTTTTTACACGTCCACCAAATGTGGTAATAAGTTGCATCCAAGCATCCACATCTCCAACACTTAGACTGTAAATTAGGATACATAATATCCTAATTTACAGCAAAAATATCCTAAATTTGCAAAGTTTTGATTGTTGAAGTATTCTAGAATGTTGTGATTTAATGTGTGTCTCCTGGAGACAAATTATATCCATTTTTAGCTTTTGTAGTCTATGAAATATTTTACTCCTTTTTGATGGGGAGTTAAGACCATTTATATTTATTGAAAGAATTCCAATTTCCTCCATAGTTTCAGTTGTGTCAAGATCTCAGTTTTCTAGAAGAGCTTATCTGCCTCTGATCTTTAGGCCTCACATCTTCCTCTGATTGAAACTTTTTAGGTGCTTCTTCCTCTGTTTGTTTCGATGTTCCTGCAGTCGTTTCCTCTGGTTTGTTAGGTTCCACCTCACCTCTCTCCAAGATTATTTAAAAAAGTCCTCTGTTGATCCTTCTGAGATCAACCATCTAAAGTTCAGTCCTTAACTGATCAATTTCCTCATTAAGAATTGGTATTCTCTTCGAGCTTCTCTAATTCTTCTTGGGATCTGTTTGAGAACTATCAAATATTTATCTTTGTATTTCAGAGGTTAGTCCCTCATAGTCTCAGGATCTCATCCCATACTGCTCTTTTGCTGAATCTAATATGAACTTCCCTAGGCACTCTATTTCTTCTTGCATAATTTGAATTCACTCTATAGACTTGATCAACTTCTCTTTTGATTTGATCCCTTTCCATTCCGAGCAAGTCCACCAATAACTAAGTCATCAATAGTAACAAGTTGTCATCACTCTCTTCTACCACATTTTGGAATCTTAGAAAGTATGATGCACGTTCAAACACCATCCTTGCCATATTTTCTTCCAGCTCCGCATTAGATTGCACCAATCTTTGATTTTCATCTTGGAGAGCTTCTAATTTCTGGTCTACTACTACTGACTTGTCTTCAATATTTTGCATTCGTTGACTTCCGGTGGCGATGGCGGCTTTCTTCAGCTGTCCGCCCTGGGATGTGTCAAAGCCAGCTGAGACAGCAAGCAACAGCTGTCTCGTGGCTTGGAAACTCTCTCCCCAGGCGAAGGGGAGGAGGTGAGCTTTCCTCAGATAGTGGTAGAGCTCCCTGAGGCCCCAAAGTTTTCTTTTTTGGTGGTCAGAGGGTGAGCTCCCACGGAGCAAAGCTAGACGCTGCTTCCACATCTGCGCTTAAAATGAACTTGTGAGTAAATTTTAAAGCAGAAAGAGCTGACCAGGAGAGACTAAAATGGGGATTATTTCGGACTTTAACTCTGGAAAAGAACTTATCTTCTCCTTCTTTTAAATAAGAGTGGTGAAAAATGGCGCTGAGATGTTGATTCATTGAGTGAAAGGACCGGAACTTCTACTTGGAACAATGTAACAGATTTTGCATTTGTATAAATTTCAAGAATCTTCTTTTTTTCTTTTAAGGGGGCTTTTGTCTTTTTTCCCCTTCTCCTTTTTTCTTTTTTTTGGGGGGGGGGGTATTTGTTGATTTTATAAGATTTTAGCAGACTTTTTATAAGTGGTCTTAAAAATAAAATGGCTTCAAAGCGTCTTGGAGCTTCTGTTGCTTCTAACGCCTCGATCTTCCTGGTAATGCAGACAGCTCAGCAAGCTAAGTCTAAGTTTCCACCATCTTCTCCATTGTCTCCAGCATCTATACTTAAAGATTTACAGGATGCCTTGGAAAAAAAGGCACGACAGGTTAAAGAAGAGATGGAGATTTTTATTGAAAATAAATTCATGAAATTGACAGAGGACATTTGCGTTTCAAAAGTTTGTTGGTCACATAGATCTTCTGGATGAGCGTATTGATGATGTTGTGGAAAATTTTGAAAAACTGGAAGATCGAATTGACAAAGTGGAAAATAATGTGGAAATAATACAGGATGAAGTTACTATGTTACAATACAAAAACATGGAATTTGCTTTAAGAATAAGGGGAATGAAGGAAAATATTCAAGAGCATTTGAGACAAGTGGTGGTAAAAGATATAGCTCTTATTTTGGGGGCTGAGCGTGAAGAAATATTGAGGGTTAATTCTAGGATTGCGAGACAAAGGAATTTGCCATGAGATGTGGTTATCTATTTTTCTAGGGCAGTGGTTCTCAACCTGTGGGTCAGGACCCCATTTGGGGTCGAATGACCATTTCACGGGGGCCGCCCAAAAACACAGTCTGCCATTTTTTTCCCCTTTTCCTTAGCTGTGCTACCCCCTTTTATTCTATTGGCTTTTGAAAACCAATAAGTGCAACATATTTTTCCTGCCTTGTGCATGTGCAATAGGCTGGAGACAGCCCGTCTGGCCCAGGAAGCCTCATGGTCTGCCTGGGACTCTCTGCACCTGTTGTGTCAATCACAGCCCAGGACATAACAAAAGTGGTTTCCATTCTTTTAATCAGGAGACAGATTAGCTGTTTAAGAGACTTCAGTTGATTGAGGCTATAACTGACCTGGGTGATTTGCAAACTCATAATCTGGTAAATCACCAAGCTTGGGCCTCTGCCCTGCTATTACAGAGCCCAGGAAAATCTCAGGTGGAGGAAATATATACCATAGCTTACTAGAACCTGAAGTGTTTGCCATAATTCCACATATTTCTTTTTTCCTGTTGGTAAAGTGCCTGTGAATAGTTTAATGCCAAAATTCAAAGATATATTAAAAAAGTGAATTTACAAGTAAGGGATGAAAAAGTTCCTAAATGTAGTTGAATACTTTGCCACAGGTAGTTCTTTAGTGTTATTAGGATTAATTACGTAATCATGCAATGTAAGATGAAGGAGCCCTGGTGGCGCAGTGGTTAAAGTGCAGTATTGCACTATAGCCTACAGTTGAACCTGATGGGGCTCAAGGCTGAATCAATCTTTCATCCTTCCAAGGTCAGTAAAATGAGGACGCAGATTGGTGGGGCAATATACAAATAATGCTCTACATTGTAAGCCACCCAGAGAGTGTTGTAAAGCACTATGGGCCGTATAAAAGCCTAAATGCTATTGCTATGAAGCTGCCAGGCTGATTTTTACTGCCCTAAAAAGACAAATCAGGAGAGGTTTGCATAATTGTAGCCATGCATGGAACTCCCATGTGGAAAACCTTGTCCCAGAAAGTAGGTTCCTATACTGTAATTGGACTATTTGAATTCACCTATACCCTAAGGCAGCAATGCTGGCTGTGGAATTCTGGGAGTTGAAGTCCGCATGCCTTAAAATTGTCAAGGTTGAGAAACACTGCCCTAAGGCAAGACTTGGACTGTCCCTTATTTGAGCTGCAAAGGCATTTAATACTTTCCCATTTCTTAATAATTTCCCAGAATGAGATTCTGCAGAGCTGGAAGGGTATATAAGAATGTTTTTTTTTCTTGTTTCAAATAGAGTCTAACTATCCATTGAGGCTCTATTAAATATTGCTGAACCTTGTTTCCACCGTCCCTTTCACCCTTATTAGAGGCCATATTAAGGACAAAGTTGAAACCCAGTAAACATGCTTTCATGACCCAGTTAGGATTTTTAAAGGTAAAACACACAGGTAAAATGTAAAAAAAAAAAAAAATCACACACCTTAAAGTTTTTCTCACTGGCCTGCATGGAGTCTACAATGCTGGAATGTTTTTTGTGCCAGGCAGATGATGGGATTACTGACAGAGCCTGAAATGCAAATTTGTCTTGGAGGCAGCACAGTGGATTAGGCAATAACAGCTGAGAAAGCAAAAATGTCCTTTTTCCTAGAGCTAAGAGAGAATGTCATCGGACTGGCTTTCATGGCTAAAGTAAGGCTTGAACCCCCATTCTTTTACTTTCTAGTCTGGTGCCTTAATCTCTAAACCAAACTGGCCCTTTTATAAAAGCTTGCTTTTTCCTTGATTCCAAGGAAAAGGAAAACAGATTTAGTATACACATTTTAGCAATAACTTCTCACCCCTTGCAATACTAAGGATTCCAAATGCATTATTAATGATAAATCCAAGGCCTTTTTCTTTACAAAACAATATTTTCTTTCCTTTTTCTTTACAAAACAATATTTCACTATAATCCATTCAGATGTTTGTTGATCCTCATTACAAATTACTTCATTACATCTGTTGGCATAATGTGTTTCTTCCAATAACTTCTCACCCCTTGCAATACTAAGGATTCCAAATGCATTATTAATGATAAATCCAAGGCCTTTTTCTTTACAAAACAATATTTTCTTTCCTTTTTCTTTACAAAACAATATTTCACTATAATCCATTCAGATGTTTGTTGATCCTCATTACAAATTACTTCATTACATCTGTTGGCATAATGTGTTTCTTCCAATAACTTCTCACCCCTTGCAATACTAAGGATTCCAAATGCATTATTAATGATAAATCCAAGGCCTTTTTCTTTACAAAACAATATTTTCTTTCCTTTTTCTTTACAAAACAATATTTCACTATAATCCATTCAGATGTTTGTTGATCCTCATTACAAATTACTTCATTACATCTGTTGGCATAATGTGTTTCTTCCAACATAGTCCCCATACAGTTTCTGGTGCAGTTCCTCAAAGATATCTCTGAATGCCATTATAAATTGCTTGTCTTTTGTCTCCAATATCAAAAATATTTTTTTCTTTTCCACAAATTTATATTTATTTTTTAAAATAATTCCAGAGTCTTAATAATCAAAATCCAATATTCCAATGTTTTCTTACCCCTTAATCTTTTTAAAACGTTCTGTATACAAAACCTTGTCTTGCTTTTTGCTGTTTATTTTAAATTCTTAAAATTATAAAAATAGATATTAATTTTCTTTTCTTTTTTAAAAACAAGTTTTATTAGTTTTTTCTTTTTACAGACAAGTCCTTAAGAATCAACGTGGTGGCAGGGTAATCAATTGTCCAAAAGCAAAGTCATACTTATATAGTTCAAATTAAATCATTAGAAACCCCCTCTCTATTCCCTCAGATAATATATTATATTCAAATTAATGTATTTCAATACAACTAAGTCAATCAAAACAATAATAATAATAATAATAATAATAGTAAAGTTGGAAGGGACCTTGGAGGTCATCTAGTCAAACCCCTGCTCCCAATGATCAATAACATTTCATCTAAATAAGTCCAAATCCTGTGTTCACCTTTATTATTACAATTGCTATATTCCATTTTGCTACTATAAATACATAATTAACACATTTAAGATAGAAAAATATGGGGTAGACAGAATCACCACCAGATGGATCCATAGCTGGCTGACCGGCCATACTCAGCGAGTGGTCCTCAATGGAACTGCATCTATATGGAGGGAAGTGTGTAGTGGGGTGCCCCAGGGCTCTGTTCTGGGCCCAGTACTCTTCAACATCTTCATCAACGATTTGGATTAAGGGATAGATGGGGAACTCATCAAATTTGCAGACGACACCAAGCTGGCAGGAATAGCCAACACTCCAGAAGACAGGCTTAAGATACAGAAGGATCTGGACAGACTTGAAAACTGGGCACTAACTAACAAAATGAAATTCAAGGGTGAAAAAAGCAAGGTTCTACATTTAGGCAAGAAAAACCAAATGCACAAGTACAGCATAGGTGGCACCATGCTCAATAGTAGTAACCGTGAGAGGGACCTCGGAATCCTAGTAGACAATCACCTAAATATGAGCCAGCAGTGTGCTGCAGCTGCCAAAACGACTAACACAGTGCTAGGCTGCATTAACAGAGGGATAGAATCAAGATCACGTGAAGTATTAATACCACTCTTCAATTCCTTGGTAAGGCCACACTTGGAATACTGCATCCATTTTTGGTCACCACGATGTTAAAAAGATGTTGAGACTCTAGAAAGAGTACAGAAAAGAGCAACAAAGATGATTAGGGGACCGGAGGCTAAAACATATAAGGAACGGTTGCTAGAATTGGGTATGTCTAGTTTAACGAAGAGAAGGACAAGGGGGGACATGATAGCAGTATTCCAATATCTCAGGGGCTGCCATAAAGAAGATGGAATTAAGCTATTTTCCAAAGCACCTGAAGGCAGGACAAGAAGCAACGGGTTGAAACTAATCAAGGAGAGAAGCAACCTAGAACTAAGGAGAAACTTCCTGACAGTGAGAACAATTAATCAGTGGAACAGCTTGCCTCCAGAAGCAGTAAATGCTCCAACACTGGAAGTTTTTAAGAAGAGACTGGACAGACATTTGTCCGAAATGGTGTAGGGTTTCCTGCCTGAGCAGGGGGTTGGACTAGATGACCTCCAAGCTCCCTTCCAACTTTACTACTATTACATATTACACTTCAGGTGTCTCTCCATTCCCCTTTTCCTTGACGTAATCAATAATCATTTATTAATATCATTTCTTCTTTTTTCTTATTCTTCCATTACAAAATAACTATCTCTAATAATATTTCTAATAACAGTCTTGATTTATATGAAAAATGCACATAGACGTAAACAGACTCAGAAACGCAAAGAGTTGGAAGATGAGATTAAATGTAAGGAAAAGGTTTTAATATCAAACCTAATGGATAATAACTTAAAGGTTTCTATAACTCTGCTTAAGGAGCAATTTAATATGTTAATAGCAGATCAGATTGCAACTAATTTGAGGTATATGAAATATAATACATTTTGCAATGCAAATAAACCTGGTAGATGGTTGGCTTACCAATTACAAAAGAAACAGAAATCAAGGACTATAGAGAAAATAACTTATAAAGGTAAAGAAGTGTATCAATAAAATTTGATTAAAAAGACTTTTTTAGATTTTTATTCAAAGTTATATGCTAGTGAAAGTATACAAATTTTAGATATAGAAAAATATTTACAGGAAGCACACTTTTCTAGATTTACGTTTGATCAACGTGATGGGATTAATGGTTTAATTACTTCTGAAGAGATTATTTTTGCAATTAAACAATTGAAGGTTGGTAAGACTCCAGGTACTGATGGATTAACAGCAATTTATTATAAGATGCTATCTGAAGAAATGATAGAACCATTAAAGGAACTTTTTAATGATATTTGTTGGGAGCAGAGCTACCTCCATCTTGGAGAAGGGCTTTTATATCATTGATTCCAAAGGAAGACCAGGATCTGTCCCAACCTAGAAATTATAGGCCTATATCTCTTTTAAATACAGATTATAAGATTTTTGCAAAGATATTGGCAAATAGATTAATGCGGGTCTTGAAACAATTGATTCATACTGACCAATCTGGATTTATAATGGGAAGATATATGAAATATAATGTAAGACAAATTGTTAATTTAATAGAGTATTTGGATAAGAACAACCAAATTCCTGCTGCTTTTATATTTATAGATGCTGAAAAAGCTTTTGATCAATTAGATTGGAAATTTTTATTGAAAGTCGTAGAGGAAGTGAACTTTGGAGATAAATTTTTGTGTGCTCTCAAGGCCATATATCAGCAACAATCTGCACAAATTATAATTAATGGGGGACTAACGGATGTTTTTTAAAATAGAAAAGGGTATAAGACAGGATTGTCCCTTATCCCCTTTGTTATTTGTATTAACAATGGAGATTTTACTTATTAAAATTCGAGATTCATCTAAATTAAAAGGAATAAAAATAAGTAAGAATGATTATAGGCTGAGAGCTTTTGCTGATGATTTGGTTGTGATATTATCCCATCCAACAGATTCGGTCAGAGACTTGGTTGAAATTTTAACGCAATATGGACAGGTCTCTGGTTTTAAGGTGAATAAGAATAAAACTAAAATATTATTGAAAAATATGTCTATGAAGGGAAAGGATATTATAGTTAAAGCAACAGGTTTTGAAGTAGTTAACAAGGTTAAGTATTTAGGAGTATATATCACAACATCTAATGGGAAGTTGTATAAGAATAATTATGAATACTTATGGATAAAAGTACAAAAAGATTTAAATGATTGGAAAAAATTACAATTATTGTTGTTGGGGAGAATTTCAGTAGTAAAAATGAATGTTCTACCAAAGTTTCTTTTTCTGTTTCAGATGATACCTATTTTAAAAAAAGATGCTAATTTGGATGAGTGGCAGAAGGGTATCAATAAATTTATTTCGGGTGGGAAGAAACCAAGGGTAAAGTTCAAGATTTTACAAGACACTCGAGAAAGAGGTGGACTTAAAGCAACTAATTTGAAATTATATTATGATGCAGCCACTTTAACTTTGGTAAGTGATTGGCTTAATTTAACAAATAAACATATTCTTCCTCTTGAAGGTTGGGATTTATTATATGGCTGGCATGCATATTTAATTTTCGATAAGAAAGTAGATTTGGTTTTTAAGTTGCATATTTTAAGAAATGCCTTACTTCGAATCCGGAAGAAGTATTATTATAAGTTAAATTATAAAATCCCCTTTATGGATTACTGCCTTGTCGTGGCGAAGGGGCTTGTGTAACTGAATGAAGCTATAAGCTATGCCGTGCAGGGCCACCCAAGACGGATAGGTCATAGCAGAGAGTTCTGACAAAATGTGATCCACTGGAGAAGGAAATGGCAAACCACTCCAGTATCTTTGCCATGAAAACCCCATGGACAGTACTAAAAGGCAAAAAGATATGACGCTGGAAGATGAACCCCTCAGGTTGGAAGGTGTCCAATATGCTACCGGGGAAGAGCAGAGGGCTAGTACTAGTAGCGCCAGAAAGAATGAAGTGACTGGGCCAAAGCCGAAAGGACGCTCAGCTGTGGATATATCTGGTGGTGAAAGGAAAGTTCTCCATAGGAACCTGGAATGTAAGATCCAAGACTGAACATCGACATCTTAGGAATCAGTGAACTAAAATGGACAGGAATGGGTGAATTTAACTCAGATGACCATCAAGTATACTACTGTGGGCAAGAATCCCTCAGAAGAAATGGAGTAGGCTTCATAATCAATAAAAGAATAGGAAAAGCAATACTGGGATACAATCCCCAAAAATGACAAAATGATCTCAGTTCGAATCCAAGGCAAACTATTCAATATCACAATAATCCAAATCTATGCCTCAACCACTTGTGCTGAAGAGGATGAAATTGACCGGTTCTATGAAGCCCTATAGCACCTTATAGAATTAACACCAAAAAATGATGTCCTTATCATCATGGGGGATTGGAATGCTAAGGTAGGAAGCCAAAAGATAACCGGAATAACAGGCAAGTTTGGCCTTGGAGTACAAAATGAAGCAGGGCAC
The DNA here is from genome assembly GCF_016545835.1 of Crotalus tigris. Lineage (NCBI taxonomy): Eukaryota > Metazoa > Chordata > Lepidosauria > Squamata > Viperidae > Crotalus > Crotalus tigris. Next base: position 20,621 of record NW_024100271.1, read on the forward strand.
AGGATGATAGAATTTTGTCAAGAGAATACGATGGTCATAACAAACACTCTTTTCCAACAACCCAAGAGACTGCTCTACACATGGACATCACCAGACGGTCAACACAGAAATCAGATTGACTATGTGCTCTGCAGCCAAAGATGGAGAAGCTCTATACAGTCAGTAAAAACAAGACCAGGAGCTGACTGTGGCTCAGATCATGAGCTTCTCGTTGCAAAATTTAGGCTTAAATTGAAAAAGTAGGGAAAAGCACTGGGCCACTCAGGTATGAACTAAATCATATTCCTGATGAATATACAGTAGAGGTGACAAATAGATTTAAGGAATTAGATCTGATAGACAGCGTGCCTGAAGAACGATGGATGGAATTTCGCAACATTGTACAAGAGGTAGCAACTAAAACCATCCCAAAGAAAAAGAAAAGCAAGAAAGCAAAATGGCTGTCTGAGGAAGCGTTGCAAATAGCTGAGGAAAGAAGAGAAGCGAAAGGCAAGGGAGAAAGAGAAAGATACACCCAATTGAATGCAGAATTCCAGAGAATAGCTAGAAGAGATAAGAATGCCTTCTTAAATGAACAGTGCAAAGAAATAGAAAAAAACAACAGAATAGGGAGGACCAGAGATCTCTTCAAGAAAATTGGAGATATGAAGGGAATGTTTCATGCAAAGATGGGCATGATAAAGGACCAAAATGTTAGGGACCTAACAGAGGCAGAAGAGATGGCAAAACTACACAGAAGAACTATACAAGAATGAGCTTAACGTCCCAGATAACCACAAGGAGATGGTCACTGACCTTGAACCAGACATCCTAGAATGTGAAGTGAAATGCGCCTTAGAAAATCTGAGCAACAACAAAGCTAGTGGAGGTGACAGTATTCCAGCTGAGCTATTCAAAATTTTAAAAGACGATGCAGTAAAAGTGCTGCACTCAATTTGCCAGCAAATTTGGAAAACTCAACAGTGGCCAGAGGATTGGAAAAGGTCAGTTTACATTCCAATTCCAAAGAAAGACAATGCCAAAGAATGTTCAAACTATCGCACCATTGCATTCATTTCACATACTAGTAAATTTATGCTTCAAATCCTATAAGCTAGACTCCAGCAGTATGTAGATCGAGAACTACCAGAAGTACAGGCAGGATTTCGAAGAGGCAGAGGAACTAGAGATCAAATTGCCAACATACGCTGGATCATGGAGAAAGCTAGGGAGTTCCAGAAAAACATCCACTTCTGCTTCATTGACTATGCTAAAGCCTTTGATTGTGTGGATCACAACAAATTGTGGCAAGTTCTTAAAGAGATGGGAGTACCAGACCATCTCATTTGTCTCTTGAGAAACTTATATGCGGGTCAAGAAGCAACAGTGAGAACTGGACATGGAACCACTGATTGGTTCAAAATTGGAAAAGGAGTCCGGCAAGGCTGTATACTGTCGCCCTGCCTATTTAACTTATATGCAGAGCACATCATGAGAAAGGCAGGGCTAGATGAAACAAAAGTTGGAATTAAGATTGCCGGGAGAAATATCAACAACCTAAGATATGCAGATGATACCACGCTAATGGCAGAAAGTGAAAAGGAACTAAAGAGCCTCTTGATGCGGGTGAAGAAGGAGAGTGCAAAAGTTGGCTTGAAACTTAACATTAAGAAAACCAAAATCATGGCATCCGGCCCTCTTAATTCCTGGCCAATAGATGGGGAAGAAATGGAGGTAGTGACAGATTTTATTTTTCTGGGCTCCAAGATCACCTCAGATGGGGACTGCAGCCAAGAAATTAAAAGACGCTTGCTCCTCGGGAGGAAAGCTATGGCAAATCTAGACAGCATACTAAAAAGCAGATACATCAGCCTGCCAACAAAAGTGCGTATAGTCCAGGCCATGGTTTTCCCAGTTGCAATGTATGGTTGTCAACGTTGGACCATAAGAAAGGCTGAGCGCCAAAGAACTGAAGCCTTTGAACTATGGTGCTGGAGAAGACTCCTGCGAGTCCCTTGGACTGCAAGGCGTTCAAACCAGTCAGTCCTTGAAGAGATCAACCCCGACTGCTCTTTAGAAGGCCAGATCCTGAAGTTGAAACTCAAATACTTTGGCCACCTAATGAGAAGGAAGGACTCACTTGAGAAGGGCCTAATGCTGGGAAAGATTGAGGGCAATAGAAGAAGGGGACGACAGAGAATGAGATGGATGGATGGAGTCACTGAAGCAGTAGGTGTGAACTTAAATGGACTCCAGAAAATGGTAGAGGACAGGAAGACCTGGAGGAACGTTGTCCATGGGGTCGCGATGGGTCGGACACGACTTCGCAATTAACAACAACAACAAAATTATAAAATACCTATTTGTGGGATTCCTGGACAAGCAATTCAGGGGTTTTCCAAGGGGGTGACTTTTGATAATATTTCGTATAAAGAATTACTTATTTGGTTGGGTACTGATTGGCAGTTAAACTCTTTAGATTTGTTAAGGCAAGAAAATATTTTACAATCATGGTTTCAGTATTTACAAATAGTGGGCAGGTGGACCTTAGATAAGAAAGTTGGAATAACTTTAGGAGATGAAAATTTGGTAATTCAGATTAAAGATCAGAAATATGCTCCTATTAAAAGAATTTATAATGAGTTAATAAAATTGGATTTGGAAACAGAGTTAGTAAAAGATTGTATGATTAAATGGGCTCAGAATATCCAGGAACCGATTTTATTGGATCTATGGGAGAAAATTTGGATTAGAAATGTTAAATTTACACAGGCCCAAAATTTGAGGGAAAACTTTTATAAAATGTTTTATGGATGGCATTTGGATCCTAAAAAGTTGTCTTGTATGTATCCGAACTTGCAGCCCAAATGTTGGAGATGTGGTAGTTTTGATGCAACTTATTTTCATGTTTGGTGGACTTGTAAAAATATTAAAGCTTTTTGGGTTATGATTTGGTGGAACATTCAAAAGGTTTTTAAAAAGAAGATTAAGTTTACTCCCCAATTATTTCTTTTGGGTATTTTTGTGGATTTTGATGCTAAAGAAACTATTTTAATGTTGAATTTAATAACAGCAGCTAGATTATTGGTTGGTCAATATTGGAAGAAGGACTCTCTGCCTTCCTTAGAAGAATGGGTATTTAAGGTTTCTAATTTAGCAGAAATGGCTAAAATTTCTGCTTATTTAAAGGATCATTCACAAGAGAGATATGTTATTGTATGGAGAAGATGGATAGAATATGTTCAGAAGAAATATGGAACTACAAAGTTTCATTTATTTTATGAGTAATGGATTTGTTTATAAAATTATGATGTTAAAGTTTGAAGGGAGTTAAGGGTTAGTATGATTTTGGTTATTGTATAATTAGTAAAGTTAAATAGATTATGTTTAATATGTTTGTATAACCCTGTACTTGGCTCTGGGAAGTCGGGGTGGAGGGGGTGGGGGGAGGGGGGTGAAGGGAGGGTGGGTTGGAGTTTAATAGGTCAGATAAGTAGAAATAGTTTTATTGTATATAATATTGATGTTGTAATTTGGAGAAAGGAATTGCTCTGGCATTTTCCCTGGACCGTATCCGGAGTGGGATGAGAATGTAGGAGGAAGGGGAGAAGTAAGTAGGAAGGTGGAGGAGAAAGAGGAGAAGAGGAGAGTGATGAGGAAGAAGAGGGAGGAAGAGGGAAGTAAGGGAGGAAGTTAGAGGGAGGATACGGTTTGGGGGGAAAAGGGTGAGCAATACCGAAAGTTGTGTGTATAAATTTATTTTATTTTTTATCTGAAGTATTTTGTAAGAGTGTAATGAAAAATGGAAAATAAAAACTTTTTACAAAAAAGAAAGAAAGAAAGAAATGTCTTCAGAATTTGCAGCCTCATAGAAACCAGGAATCATTTATAAAGTGTCTGCAGTACCACCCTCAAAAAAAAAGAATATTAATTCAAAAAAGAAAAGAAAAAAAAGCCTTTCTACTCTATTATACTTTATGATCTAACAATCCCTCAATATCTATATCAAACTCCTTTAACCCCCTCCCAAAATTACTATATCCACAACAAACATGTTAATACACAAACAAACATCTTCTTGTTAAATTCAAATCTTTAATTAATTTTTATTCAATCTAGCATCTTATTTAACTATCTTAAACCATAAATCAATCCATATCTAATAAGCCTTTTAAATCCGTTATATAGAGCCTTGAATCATACTCTTAAATCTTATTCTAGCTTTCTTTTTGTGCCAGGCAGGTTTCCATAGCAACGCCTCTATATCAATGAACAAGTCTTCCGGTTCCGGATCACGGCATTTGCAGCTGCGCAAAGAGACTACTGTCTTCACCGGCTGATTCTCCGCTGCCGGTAGACCCTTAATCGGGTTGAAAAGCCACCCTGGAGGGGCAGCCACTGTTGAGGAGGTCCTCATTGACTATGGGAGAGTGGCAGCTTCTTCCACGGCCCAAGATTTCTCCTTAGGGCCGACAGTGGAAAGACCGGCCAGTAAAATGGCCGATCACTTTGCCGCTGTAACCAGAAGTCAGAAGAACATCGAAGCGCAGGAACCACCGTGGCTGAGCTGGGTGAGACTTTTTTTTTTAATCCCTCTCTTGGTTCTCCTTTCTTTTTTGCTGCCTGTAAAAAGCATCTTTGAAATTATTTCCCTGCTCTAAGAAAGCGGCGTTTGTGAGTGTGGGAAAAAAAGATTAAATGCACTGAATTAACTTAAACTGACTTTTTATTTATTTATTTATTTATTTTATCCACTTTGGAGTCTTAGAAAAAACTTTTAATATTGAATTTATTACTGGACTTAGTCTACATGTGAAGAATTTTCTCTTTTTTTTTGCTTTTTCTGATCTTGTTAAGGTCATTCCTGGTGTCTGGGAGGAGATTTTATAGTCTACTGAGGACATCTTGTGGAGAAAGTCAAAACTGCAACTGTCTTTTTCTCTGATGGTGAGATTGACTTTGACCTTCAGATTACCATAAAAGGGGAAAGACAAAGAAACTTAACAGCTGTATTTGTGGGGGTGGATACTGACTAAATGTTTTTTTGAGCACAGCCTCTACTAAAAGATAATAGACTGTTTCTAATTATTATTGAAATGGAAAAACCCTATTCTCAACTTGACTACAAACTCATATTGGAAAAAAATTATGAAGCTACTGAGCAAATATGCTTGCAAATAAAAGAGTGTACTATAGTAATAAAAAAGAGAAATTCTGCTTTGAACCTACAAACTGACCTCCAGATTCTATCTGAGCATTCTATAGACCAAAAAACAACACAAGCGAAACCAACCAATATTAAAGAAGATTCTACTTTAGTTCGTACGCAGCCTAATGAGATTTCTGAGGATCAAAAAAGGACTGTAATTAAACCACTCACAATTTCAAAACCAACAGAAATGGATATACAAGCTCATCTAATTGAGAAGTATGATAGCTTGGATAAGCAACTATTAACTACAAAGTTGGACATAACCGAGTCTGCTATTCAACAGATCCAAATGTTGAGACTTAATCTTTACAACAACAAGGGACTATTTACAAAGAAGTCAGGTCTCTAAAACAGAAAAGGGGACGCTTTTGCTTGACCCTATGATACTACAAGATATTAATTTTCTAATATTAAAGAATGAAGACACTCACCCAGCATTTGCTATTTGTCACATTGAAGGTATCAAACTTCTTTGAAACAGTTAATAGGCAATTTCCGAAGTTGGTTAATAAGGACAGTATGCAAACTTAGTTTCCTTTGAAAAGGCTCTATTTGTAGCTGGAGCAATTTTGATGAATTCCTTAATCTACCCATTGCCTCTGCCACCCTCCTAAAATTTCTGTATTGCAGACTCTTTATAGACAAAATGGAAAATAGCTTGGGCAATCTCATGTCCTCTTTTTGTCTAGACAAAGTTGTAGCAGGCAAAGCAAAAACCAAACAAGTAAGGAAAAAGTGGAGTGGATGTTTGCAGAAATAATTAGTAGATCAGCTACTATCAGGACAACATAAAAATGTTTTTAAACCACTTAATAATTGAAACTAGGTACTCCAAAGTTATTACAAATAAGTAATATTCACCTGAACAATAAACTTCAACTGTTTATTTAAAAGTACTATAGAATCGGAATCCTCCAGAACACATTTCAGTACTGACTGTCATTGAAGAATGTTAGATGCTGTTAATATATCTAGATGAAATTGTGAAACCAAAATAAATATACTGCCATTCAACAATTTATTCAACAAATCTAAAAAAATTTGATTGGCAATTTTCTGATTTAAATGACTACATGTTCTTGAATTCATATATTGATAATGCATTGATTCTTTTTCATTTCCTGATCTTTTCCACAGTCTACAGCTGGAAATGTTCTATCTGCCTGGATTTGTTTCCTATTCCATAGTTTATTTGGTTCAGATATTTGTATCTGAGAGTGTCATGTAGAAGTCTGAATTTACATTGCTTGATGAAGCTGTGGGCAATAAATGAAGTATTGTCTTAACACCAATTTATTAACTTATGTCAGAATAATATTTTCCCTCTTGAATGAATGTCTTACACAGTTCAAGATTCCCAGTGATTCCAGGGCCCTTCATCACTCCAACGTTAACATTCCTATCACCATTTTTGGTGTGTGAAGCTAGATGCTTACAATGCTGTGATAGTTACAAGTGCATAAACATAAACTTGGTTTCATTACAAGTGATCAACAAAAAGGTGAGGAGAGCAAACAGAAAAAATTGTCTAGCCACATTAAATGACCCATATGTCCCCTATGTCTAAAAATTTAATGAACTGAGAAAAGGAAACAAATTACTGTTCTCTGTATGTATTCAGTAATTTGTTTTTCAAGAATTTGGGGCACATGTACTCATCTACTTTATAAGTCTTGTTGTGACCTCCATATAACTAAGCATATATTAGTAATGAGAATAAAACAGACTTTTACAAAATTGTACATAAACAGGCCTATCCTTTCCCAACATCCCAATGGGATGGTGTGTTATGGAAATATAATCACAGAGATGTTCTCTTTGGGCAAGAATGGGGGGGGGGGTAGATAGGAAATGGTGTTGTGATATGGGGATATAAACTCTACTACTTTTGTACTCATGCTGTATATATTTTGCCATGTTGGCATCCTTGTGATTTGGGATAAAGATACCAATGGATATGTATCATTTGTTGGATCACATTGTCACCCTGGGAGTAAATGACATTATTTTTCTGCCAGAACCATAATGCTATTTCACTATGATTGTATTGTTATTATCTATTATGATTTTGGAGGAGGAATTAATCTTCTGTTCACCACCAAAGATCTTGCAATGCAGAAATAGTAAGTCAAAATCATGTGTAAGGGACAGAATTGAAAAACAACTATATGTATTGTTGGGAACCACTTTTTGTTTCTTTGTTTATATATTTATATGTTGATGTGTATAAGTACATAGGGATGACAGAATAAAATTGCATATAAGTGCTCATGTGCACCAGATATATCATTGGATCCCAAATGATTACTTACTTCTGTTCTATTGCCCTCAGCAAATTCTCTTGAGATGACCAATTGTGTAATGTTTACAAATGAAAAAAGAAGATATCTGCCCAAAGGGAATATTTTCTTGTTCCCCAGGCCAAGGCACTAATTAACAGTCCTATTAAATATATAAAAAGCTGTTATTGTTTTTTCCAGTGGTCATCTAATCTTAAACCTCTGCATATTTTCTACTATTTCAATGTAGATATGAAGGCAATTCGGAAATAAATCTCCATTTGAGCATGTGCGAGAAATAAGCAGGGATAGCGACTCCTGTCCTATGGCGTTGTGCACAGTAGTTCAGTAAGGAGTGAGGAGTGGAAGGAGAAGTTTGTGTTGCAGTTGACTTGTCCGCTAGATCAATTGAAAATGAACCCTGCCATAGAAAATTGCGCCAAATATGAAATGCGTGAAGTAATACAATTCCTGTGTGCGAAAAAACTTTCGGCAGCTGTGATTCATCGCGAACTGTGTAATGTTTATGGACCAAATGTGATGAGTGAAGCTGTCGTACATCAATGGTGTCACATGTTTAAAGATGGACAAACTGATGTGCACGATGAGGCAAGAAGTGGTTGCCCATCTATAGTCAGCAATGAACTTGTGCAGAAAATTGACAAAAAGGTCCATGAAGTCCATCAGTTCATGATATTTGCACTTTCTTTACACTTTCCTCAAATTTCTCAGACTGTTTTGAACACTTGAAGCAGTTCTGTTGGGAAGTTTTTGATCATCGCTCCTATAGCCCAATTTGGCACCAAGTGACTACTACCTCTTCAGGCATATAAAACAGTGGCTTGCATCACACCGCTTTGACAATGACAAAGCGCTTCACGATGTTGTTACAGGGTGGCTTCAGTCTCAGGTGGGAGATTTTTTTGCAGAAGAAATTTTGAAGCTTGTAAGACATTATGATAAGTGCCTCAATTTGAATGGCGATTATGTCAAAAAGTAATGTAATGTCGTAGTTTTCTAATGTGTATAATAAAAGTTCTGTATCTGCGAGTGTCTGTCATTGATAACCAAATGGAGGTTTATTTCCAAATTGCCCTCGTATTTTTGGCTCATAACTGTAAATGATCATTGAATGACTGGTCATTAAATGAAGGCCACCTATACTATAGTAATAATAATAATAATAATAATAATAATAATAATAATAATAATAACAATAATAATAAATTCTTGTATTATCTAATCTACTTCTGGATATACAGTTTAACATTGGTAAGACATTGTAGATGTTTCTAGACTCCCGACTAATAAAAAAAACCTATCTGTTGTTTTTCCATACAGGTACTTAATGGTTTTAATCAATTGAGCTACTCATTAGATAAGATTTCCTTATTTAGATGCATAGATTACAAAGTATATGAATGTTGTGAAACTAATTATGATTCTCTTTGGAAAGACTTATACCAAATATGATGGGGCAAGACTGCAGCAATTACTGCAGGAATATCTCCTTTACTAAAAATTGCTATTTTTGTTTCAAACTCTTTTATTTACTTTGTAAAGGTGAAAAAGCTCAGTGATAGAAAACCGGGTTTTTTTGTTTTCGTTCAAAATTTCCTGGAATAAATAAATTTGATATATTAACTTTAGGAATGTTTTGCAGTTTTTAAATCAGACATATAATTTTGAGAGAGAAATATCAGAACCATGAAAATTTGTAGGGAAATATCTGCTCCTAGTAGCTTTCCCTCCCTCAACAGCTATGCAGACACCATTTTTAAAACATCATCTTTAAAATATAGCTAACATTTTATATATTAAAAACATTTTTCTATATAATATGATGTTATAAAATTATATAATAGTGAAAACAGCAATCCATCCTGCCTTACTTTATGTTAGATTATGGAAGCTCTAAATATAATAAAACATAATATGAATATAAGTAATATTAGAGAGCCAATCTAGTATAGTCGTTAAGATACTAGCTTAAAAACTGGAAGTCCATGGGTTTTAGTACCGCCTCCTTAGACACAAAGCCAACTGGGAGTCATTTTCTCCCAATCCTAAGGAGGCAAGGACAAGCCGCTTCCAAAAACCTTGCCTTGAAATCTGCAGAAAGTACTCCATGCAGTCATCAAAAGTAAAAAAGAAAAGCAGAGTCTAGGGGATATAATAATAATAATATGAATGCATATTGTTTTATATGATGGAGCAATGCACTAATCTGAATTCTTAATTGTTAATTGCAATTATATTTATAATTTATAATATATTTAAATATATTATATATTTAAAAAATCATTATAATAAAAAAACCTGAAAAAATCTTTTAATCTGAGGAGGCATGTGAATGTTGGGGATGGGGATGATGATGCTTTTTCTTAATCAATTAAGAAACCTAAATTAATGTCCTTAATCTAGGAAAGAAAAATTATGGCCTTGTTTCAGCAGGAACAGTAGCCATTTAATCCCAGTGATAACTGTCAGTTGGGAAGTACAGGCTGAAACTATGATGCACAGACTGAAACTCCTTCTGGCCTAGGAGACAAAAGTTGGGTGATCTGTTGACTTTGGTGAAGAACACATTATAAATACGAGAAAACTTCCCAACTAAAAATTAAGAAACTGCATAATTTCAATTTCCCTCCTATTGTGCTCCAATTGATAATTGCAATCAATTTTATATTTTATAAAGATTTTAAAATTGTTTCTTTTTTAACTTGATAGTGAAATAAAAAAGAAAAAAAGAAAAGCAATATACAAAAAAGAAGAAGATGAAGCATTTAAATACTCCCTCTCTTTCCCACCTCCTTTGTTTCCTTCTTCTCTGGATGTAAATAAGTTAGGACTTCTTTAAATTCTAATTATTAATTTAAAAATTGAAAATTTGTTATAAAGTTGACAACTATTATGGATCCTGTCTGGCCCCAAACATAATATAAAATAATTAAACATTTTTTGAAGGGAGCAAAGGCTCTGGAGTAGTACCTGCCATGACTTTCGCTGAAGATGATTGGCTACAACTGCAGGAAAGATCTACCTGCCTGGTGTCATGGGCAGCAGAACCTGCCCTCAGGCTGTTCTGCTAAACTCTGGTACTGTATTGTGGTGGCACCTCGCAACTCATACTGCTTCAATTCAGTCAAAGTGGCCAACTTGGGGAGGAGCATTTGTCAAGCCAGAATTTTATGGAACCTAAATCTTTTATTATTATCGATCATCGCACAGTCAGCCAGATATTCAGACTGGATTTGGCATTTTGTCTATCTATCGAGTCCTTACCCAGGACCTGGGATAGGCAGATGTGGATGTTTGATGGTATTACAGATATCGTCGCAGGATGGAAGCAGTTCCTAATAAGGCCGCCTTTTGCAATTGACTAATAGCAAATTTGTCAGTGCAGATGGTGTTCAAGTGGTGCTCCAGTTGTTTTGGGATTGCACCCAAGGAGCCTATGACTATTGGTACTACCCTTGCTTGCTTATTATTATTATTATTGTTATTGTTGTTGTTGTTGTTGTTGTTCTTCTTCTTTCTTCTTCTTCTTCTTCTTCTTCTTCTTCTTCTTCTTCTTCTTCTTCTTCTTCTTCTTCTTCTCTCTCCTTCTCCTCCTCCTTCTTCTTCCTATTATTATTGTTATTATTATTATTATCATTCATCATCGCACAGTCAGCCAGATGTTCAGACTGGATTTGGCATTTTGTCTACCTATCGAGTCCTTACCCAGGACCTGGGATAGGCAGATGTGGATGTTTGATGGTATTACAGGTATCGTCGCAGGATGGAAGCAGTTCCTAATAAGGCCGCCTTTTGCAATTGACTAATAGCAAATTTGTCAGTGCAATGGTGTTCAAGTGGTGCTCCAGTTGTTTTGGGATTGCACCCAAGGAGCCTATGACTATTGGTACTACCCTTGCTTGCTTATTATTATTATTGTTATTGTTGTTGTTGTTGTTGTTGTTCTTCTTCTTCTTCTTCTTCTTCTTCTTCTTCTTCTTCTTCTTCTTCTTCTTCTTCTTCTTCTTCTTCTTCTTCTCCTTCTCCTCCTCCTTCTTCTTCTATTATTATTATTATTATTATTATTATCATCATCGCACAGTCAGCCAGATGTTCAGACTGGATTTGGCATTTTGTCTACCTATCGAGTCCTTACCCAGGACCTGGGATAGGCAGATGTGGATGTTTGATGGTATTACAGATATCGTCGCAGGATGGAAGCAGTTCCTAGTAAGGCCGCCTTTTGCAATTGACTAATAGCGAATTTGTCAATGCCAATGGTGTTCAAGTGGTGCTCCAGTTGTTTTGGGATTGCACCCAAGGAGCCTATTACTATTGGTACTACCCTTGCTTGCTTTTGCCACAGTCTTTCTATTTCTATTTGTAGGTCTTTGTATTTTGTTATCTTCTCCAGTTCTTTCTCTCTCTTCTATTCTGCTGTCTCCAGGCACTGCCACATCCACTATCCAGACTTTTTTGTCTTTCTTATCGACAATTGTTAAGTCTGGGGTGATTATTATTATTATTATTATTATTATTATTATTATTATTATTATTATTATTATTATTATTATTATTATTATTATTATATAGGTGGCCTTCATTTAATGACCAGTCATTCAATGATCATTTACAGTTATGAGCCAAAAATACGAGGGCAATTTGGAAATAAACCTCCATTTGGTTATCAATGACAGACACTCGCAGATACAGAACTTTTATTATACACATTAGAAAACTATGACATTACATTACTTTTTGACATAATCGCCATTCAAATTGAGGCACTTATCATAATGTCTTACAAGCTTCGAAATTTCTTCTGCAAAAAAATCTCCCACCTGAGACTGAAGCCACCCTGTAACAACATCGTGAAGCGCTTTGTCATTGTCAAAGCGGTGTGATGCAAGCCACTGTTTTATATGCTTGAAGAGGTAGTAGTCACTCGGTACCAAATTGGGCTATAGGAGCGATGATCAAAAACTTCCCAACAGAACTGCTTCAAGTGTTCAAAACAGTCTGAGAAATTTGAGGAAAGTGTAAAGAAAGTGCAAATATCATGAACCGATGGACTTCATGGACCTTTTTGTCAATTTTCTGCACAAGTTCATTGTTGACTATAGATGGGCAACCACTTCTTGCCTCATCGTGCACATCAGTTTGTCCATCTTTAAACATGCGACAACGTTGATGTACGACAGCTTCACTCATCACATTTGGTCCATAAACATTACACAGTTCGCGATGAATCACAGCTGCCGAAAGTTTTTTCGCACACAGGAATTGTATTACTTCACGCATTTCATATTTGGCCCGATTTTCTATGGCAGGGTTCATTTTCAATTGATCTAGCGGACAAGTCAACTGCAACACAAACTTCTCCTTCCACTCCTCACTCCTTACTGAACTACTGTGCACAACGCCATAGGACAGGAGTCGCTATCCCTGCTTATTTCTCGCACATATTCAAATGGAGATTTATTTCCGAATTGCCTTCATATCTACATTGAAATAGTAGAAAATATGCAGAGGTTTAAGATTAGAGGACCACTGGAAAAAACAATAACAGCTTTTTATATATTTAATAGGACTGTTAATTAGTGCCTAGACCTGGGGAACAAGAAAATATTCCCTTTGGGCAGATATCTTCTTTTTTCATTTGTAAACATTACACAATTGGTCATCTCAAGAGAATTTGCTGAGGGCAATAGAACAGAAGTAAGTAATCATTTGGGATCCAATGATATATCTGGTGCACATGAGCACTTATATGCAATTTTATTCTGTCATCCCTATGTACTTATACACATCAACATATAAATATATAAACAAAGAAACAAAAAGTGGTTCCCAACAATACATATAGTTGTTTTTCAATCTCTGTCCCTTACACATGATTTTGACTTATTATTTCTGCATTGCAAGATCTTTGGGGGTGAACAGAAGATTAATTCCTCCTCCAAAATCATAATAAATAATAACAACACAATCATAGTGAAATAGCATTATGGTTCTGGCAGAAAAATAATGTCATTTATTCCCAGGCTGACAATGTGATCCAACAAATGATACATATCCTTTGGTATCCATATCCCAAATCACAAGGATGCCAACATGGCAAAATATATACAGCATGAGTACAAAAGTAGTAGAGTTTATATCCCCATATCACAACACCATTTCCTATCTACCCCCCCCCATTCTTGCCCAAAGAGAACATCTCTGTGATTATATTTCCATAACACACCATCCCATTGGGATGTTGGGAAAGGATAGGCCTGTTTATGTACAATTTTGTAAAAGTCTGTTTTATTCTCATTACTAATATATGCTTAGTTATATGGAGGTCACAACAAGACTTATAAAGTAGATGAGTACATGTGCCCCAAATTCTTGAAAAACAAATTACTGAATACATACAGAGAACAGTAATTTGTTTCCTTTTCTCAGTTCATTAAATTTTTAGATATAGGGGACATTTGGGTCATTTAATGTGGCTAGACAATTTTTCCTGTTTGCTCTCCTCACCTTTTTGTTGATCACTTGTAATGAAACCAAGTTTATGTTTATGCACTTGTAACTATCACAGCATTGTAAGCATCTAGCTTCACACACCAAAAATGGTGATAGGAATGTTAACGTTGGAGTGATGAAGGGCCCTGGAATCACTGGGAATCTTGAACTGTGTAAGACATTCATTCAAGAGGGAAAATATTATTCTGACATAAGTTAATAAATTGGTGTTAAGACAATACTTCATTTATTGCCCACAGCTTCATCAAGCAATGTAAATTCAGACTTCTACATGACACTCTCAGATACAAATATCTGAACCAAATAAACTATGGAATAGGAAACAAATCCAGGCAGATAGAACATTTCCAGCTGTAGCTTGTGGAAAAGATCAGGAAATGAAAAAGAATCAATGCATTATCAATATATGAATTCAAGAACATGTAGTCATTTAAATCAGAAAATTGCCAATCAGATTTTTTTAGATTTGTTGAATAAATTGTTGAATGGCAGTATATTTATTTTGGTTTCACAATTTCATCTAGATATATTAACAGCATCTAACATTCTTCAATGACAGTCAGTACTGAAATGTGTTCTGGAGGATTCCGATTCTATAGTACTTTTAAATAAACAGTTGAAGTTTATTGTTCAGGTGAATATTACTTATTTGTAATAATTTGGAGTACCTAGTTTCAATTATTAAGTGGTTTAAAAACATTTTATGTTGTCCTGATAGTAGCTGATCTACTAATTATTTCTGCAAACATCCACTCCACTTTTTCCTTACTTGTTTGGTTTTTGCTTTGCCTGCTACAACTTTGTCTAGACAAAAAGAGGACATGAGGTTGCCCAAGCTATTTCCCCTTTTGTGTATAAAGAATCTGCAATACAGAAATTTTAGGAGGGTGGCAGAGGCAATGGGTAGATTAAGGAATTCACCAAAATTGCTCCAGCTACAAATAGAGCCTTTTCAAAGGAAACTAAGTTTACATACTGTCCTTATTAACCAACTTCAGAAATTGCCTATTAACTGTTTCAAAGAAGTTTGATATCTTCAATGTGACAAATGGCAAATGCTGGGTGAGTGTCTTCATTCTTTAATATTAGAAAATTAATATCTTGTAGTATCATTTGGGTCAAGCAAAAGCATCCCCTTTTCTGTTTTAGAGACCTGACTTCTTTGTAAATAGTCCCTTGTTATTGTAAAGATTAAGTCTCAACATTTGGATCTGTTGAATAGCAGACTCGGCTATGTCCAACTTTGTAGTTAATAGTTGCTTATCCAAGCTATCATACTTCTCAATTAGATGAGCTTGTATATCCATTTCTGTTGGTTTTGAAATTGTGAGTGGTTTAATTACAGTCCTTTTTTGATCCTCAGAAATCTCATTAGGTTGCGTACGAACTAAAGTAGAATCTGCTACTCTCCCATAGCCAATGAGGACCTCCTCAACGATAGCCGCCCCTCCAGGGTGGTTTTTCGACCCGATTAAGGGTCTACTGGCAGCGGACAATCAGCCGGTGAAGAGAGTAGTCTCTTTGCGCAGCTGCAAATGCCGTGATCCGGAACTGGAAGACTTGTTCATTGATATAGAGGCGTTGCTATGGAAACCTGCCTGGCACAAAAAGAAAGCTAGAATAAGATTTAAGAGTATGATTCAAGGCTCTATATAACGGATTTAAAAGGCTTATTAGATATGGATTGATTTATGGTTTAAGATAGTTAAATAAGATGCTAGATTGAATAAAAATTAATTAAAGATTTGAATTTAACAAGAAGATGTTTGTGTATTAACATGTTTGTTGTGGATATAGTAATTTGGGAGGGGGTTAAAGGAGTTTGATATAGATATTGAGGGATTGATAGATCATAAAGTATAATAGAGTAGAAAGGTAATTTTTGTTTTTGTTTTTTTCTTTTCTTTTTTGAACTAATATTCTTTTTTTTTTTTTTTTTTTTTTTTTTTGAGGGTGGTACTGCAGACACTTTATAAATGATTCCTGGTTTCTATTAGGCTGCAAATTCTGAAGACATTTCTTTCTTTCTTTTTTTTGTGAAAAGTTTTTATTTTCCATTTTTCATTACACTCTTACAAAATACTTCAGATAAAAAATAAAATAAATTTATACATACAACTTTCAGTATTGCTCACCCATTTCCCCCCAAACCGTATCCTCCCTCTAACTTCCTCCCTTACTTCCCTCTTCCTCCCTCTTCTTCTTCACCACTCTCTTCCTCTCCTCTTTCTCCTCCACCTTCCTATTTACTTCTCCCCTTCCTCCTACCTTCTCATCCCACTCCGGATACGGTCCAGGGAAAACGCCAGAGCAATTCCTCTCTCCAAATTACAACATCAATATTATATACAATAAAACTATTTCTACTTATCTGATCTATTAAACCTCCAACCCACCTTCCCTCCCCCTCTCCCCCCACCCCCCTCCACCCCGACTTCCCAGAGCCAAATACAGGGTTATACAAACATATTAAACATAATCTACTTAATTTTACTAATTATACAATAACCAAAATCATACTAACCCTTAACTCCCTTCAAACTTTAACATCATAATTTTATAAACAAATCCATTACTCATAAAATAAATGAAATTTTGTAGTTCCATATTTCTTCTGAACATATTCTATCCATCTTCTCCATACAATAACATATCTCTCTTGTGAATGATCCTTTAAATAAGCAGAAATTTTAGCCATTTCTGCTAAATTAGAAATCTTAAATACCCATTCTTCTAAGGAAGGCAGAGAGTCCTTCTTCCAATATTGACCAACCAATAATCTAGCTGCTGTTATTAAATTCAACATTAAAATAGTTTCTTTAGCATCAAAAGCCACAAAAATACCCAAAAGAAATATTTGGGGAGTAAACTTAATCTTCTTTTTAAAAACCTTTTGAATGTTCCACCAAATCATAATCCAAAATCTTTAATATTTTTACAAGTCCACCAAACATGAAAATAAGTTGCATCAAAACTACCACGTCTCCAACATTTGGGCTGCAAGTTCGGATACATACAAGACAACTTTTTAGGATCCAAATGCATATCCATAAAACATTTTATAAAAGTTTTCCCTCAAATTTTGGGCCTGTGTAAATTTAACATTTCTAATCCAAATTATCTCCCATAGATCCAATAAAATCGGTTCCTGGATATTCTGAGCCCATTTAATCATACAATCTTTTACTAACTCTGTTTCCGAATCCAATTTTATTAACTCATTATAAATTCTTTTAATATGAGCATATTTCTGATCTTTAATCTGAATTACCAAATTTTCATCTCCTAAAGTTATTCCGACTTTCTTATCTAAGGTCCACCTGCCCACTATTTGTAAATACTGAAACCATGATTGTAAAATATTTTCTTGACTTAACAAATCTAAAGAGTTTAACTGCCAATCAGTACTCGACCAAATAAGTAATTCTTTATACGAAATATTATCAAAAGTCACCCCCTTAGAAACCCCCTGAATTGCTTGTCCAGGAATCCCCCAAACAGGTATTTTATAATTTTGTTGTTGTTGTTAATTGCGAAGTCATGTCCGACCCATCGCGACCCCATGGACAACGTTCCTCCAGGTCTTCCTGTCCTCTACCATTTTCTGGAGTCCATTTAAGTTCACACCTACTGCTTCAGTGACTCCATCCAGCCATCTCATTCTCTGTCGTCCCTTCTTCTATTGCCCTCAATCTTTCCCAGCATTAGGCCCTTCTCCAGTGAGTCCTTCCTTTTCATTAGGTGGCCAAAGTATTTGAGTTTCAACTTCAGGATCTGGCCTTCTAAAGAGCAGTCGGGGTTGATCTCTTCAAGGACTGACTGGTTTGAACGCCTTGCAGTCCAAGGGACTCACAGGAGTCTTCTCCAGCACCATAGTTCAAAGGCCTCAATTCTTTGGCGCTCAGCCTTTCTTATGGTCCAACGTTGACAACCATACATTGCAACTGGGAAAACCATGGCCTGGACTATACGCACTTTTGTTGGCAGGCTGATGTGTCTGCTTTTTAGTATGCTGTCTAGATTTGCCATAGCTTTTCTCCCGAGGAGCAAGTGTCTTTTAATTTCTTGGCTGCAGTCCCCACCTGAGGTGATCCTGGAGCCCAGAAAAATAAAATCTGTCACTACCTCCATTTCTTCCCCATCTATTTGCCAGGAATTGAGAGGGCCGGATGCCATGATTTTGGTTTTCTTAATGTTGAGTTTCAAGCCAACTTTTGTACTCTCCTTCTTCACCCGCATCAAGAGGCTCTTTAGTTTTTCTTCACTTTCTGCCATTAGAGTGGTATCATCTGCATATCTTAGGTTGTTGATATTTCTCCCGGCACTCTTAATTCCAACTTTTGATTCATCTAGCCCTGCCTTTCTCATGATGTGCTCTGCATATAAGTTAAATAGGCAGGGCGACAGTATACAGCCTTGCCGGACTCCTTTTCCAATTTTGAACCAATCAGTGGTTCCATGTTCGGTTCTCACTGTTGCTTCTTGACCCGCATATAGGTTTCTCAAGAGACAAATGAGATGGTCTGGTACTCCTATCTCTTTAAGAACTTGCCACAATTTGTTGTGATCCACACAATCAAAGGCTTTTGCATAGTCAATGAAGCAGAAGTAGATGTTTTTCTGGAAATCCCTAGCTTTCTCCATGATCCAGCGTATGTTGGCAATTTGATCTCTAGTTCCTCTGCCTCTTCGAAATCCTGCCTGTACTTCTGGTAGTTCTCGATCGACATACTGCTGGAGTCTAGCTTGTAGGATTTTAAGCATAACTTTACTAGCATGTGAAATGAGTGCAATGATGCGATAGTTTGAACATTCTTTGGCATTGCCTTTCTTTGGAATTGGAATGTAAACTGACCTTTTCCAATCCTGTGGCCACTGTTGAGTTTTCCAAATTTGCTGGCAAATTGAGTGCAGCACTTTTACTGCATCGTCTTTTAAGATTTTGAATAGCTCAGCTGGAATACTGTCACCTCCTCTAGCTTTGTTGTTGCTCAGATTTTCTAAGGCACATTTCACTTCACATTCTAGGATGTCTGGTTCAAGGTCAGTGACCATCTCATTGTGGTTATCTGGGACGTTAAGCTCATTCTTGTATAGTTCTTCTGTGTAGTTTTGCCATCTCTTCTTAATCTCTTCTGCCTCTGTTAGGTCCCTACCATTTTGGTCCTTTATCATGCCCATCTTTGCATGAAACATTCCCTTCATATCTCCAATTTTCTTGAAGAGATCTCTGGTCCTCCCTATTCTGTTGTTTTCTTCTATTTCTTTGCACTGTTCTTTTAAGAAGGCATTCTTATCTCTTCTAGCTATTCTCTGGAATTCTGCATTCAATTGGGTGTATCTTTCTCTTTCTCCCTTGCCTTTCGCTTCTCTTCCCTCCTCAGCTATTTGCAACACTTCCTCAGACAGCCATTTTGCTTTCTTGCATTTTTTTTTTCTTTGGGATAATTTTAGTTGCTACCTCTTGTACAATGTTGCGAACTTCCATTCATCGTTCTTCAGGCACGCTGTCTATCAGATCTAATTCCTTAAATCTATTTGTCACCTCTACTGTATATTCATCAGGAATATGATTTAGTTCATACTTGAGTGGCCTAGTGCTTTTCCCTACTTTTTTCAATTTAAGCCTAAATTTTGCAACGAGAAGCTCATGATCTGAGCCACAGTCAGCTCCTGGTCTTGTTTTTACTTACTGTATAGAGCTTCTCCATCTTTGGCTGCAGAGCACATAGTCAATCTGATTTCTATGTTGACCGTCTGGTGATGTCCATGTGTAGAGCCGTCTCTTGGGTTGTTGGAAAAGAGTGTTTGTTATGACCATCGTATTCTCTTGACAAAATTCTATCAGCCTGTGCCCTGCTACATTTTGTACTCCAAGGCCAAACTTGCCTGTTATTCCAGTTATCTTTTGGCTTCCTACCTTAGCATTCCAATCCCCCATGATGATAAGGACATCATTTTTTGGTGTTAATTCTATAAGGTGCTATAGGGCTTCATAGAACCGGTCAATTTCATCCTCTTCAGCACAAGTGGTTGAGGCATAGATTTGGATTATTGTGATATTGAATGGTTTGCCTTGGATTCAAATTGAGATCATTCTGTCATTTTTGGGGATTGTATCCGAGTATTGCTTTTCCTATTCTTTTATTGATTATGAAGCCTACTCCATTTCTTCTGAGGGATTCTTGCCCACAGTAGTATACTTGATGGTCATCTGAGTTAAATTCACCCATTCCTGTCCATTTTAGTTCACTGATTCCTAAGATGTCGATGTTCAGTCTTGGATCTTACATTCCAGGTTCCTATGGATCCCAGTCATGGATCTTACATGCCAGGTTCCTATGGAGAAAAAGTCTTTACAACATCGAAATTTCCTTTCACCACCAGATATATCCACAGCTGAGCGTCCTTTTGGCTTTGGCCCAGTCACTTCATTCTTTCTGGCTCTACTAGTACTAGCCCTCTGCTCTTCCCCAGTAGCATATTGGACACCTTCCAACCTGAGGGGCTCATCTTCCAGCGTCATATCTTTTTGCCTTTTAGTACTGTCCATGGGGTTTTCATGGCAAAGATACTGGAGTGGTTTGCCATTTCCTTCTCCAGTGGATCACATTTTGTCAGAACTCTCTGCTATGACCTATCCGTCTTGGGTGGCCCTGCACGGCATAGCTTATAGCTTATAGCTTCGCCACGACAAGGCAGTAATCCATAAAGGGGATTTTATAATTTAACTTATAATAATACTTCTTCCAGACTCGAAGTAAGGCATTTCTTAAAATATGCAACTTGAAAACCAAATCTACTTTCTTATCGAAAATTAAATATGCATGCCAGCCATATAATAAATCCCAACCTTCAAGAGGAAGAATACGTTTATTTGTTAAATTAAGCCAATCACTTACTAAAGTTAATGTGGCTGCATCATAATATAATTTCAAATTAGGTGCTTTAAGTCCACCTCTTTCTCGAGTGTCTTGTAAAATCTTGAACTTTACCCTTGGTTTCTTCCCACCCCAAATAAATTTATTGATACCCTTCTGCCACTCATCCAAATTAGCATCTTTTTTTAAAATAGGTATCATCTGAAACAGAAAAAGAAACTTTGGTAGAACATTCATTTTTACTACTGAAATTCTCCCCAACAACAATAATTGTAATTTTTTCCAATCATTTAAATCTTTTTGTACTTTTATCCATAAGTATTCATAATTATTCTTATACAACTTCCCATTAGATGTTGTGATATATACTCCTAAATATTTAACCTTGTTAACTACTTCAAAACCTGTTGCTTTAACTATAATATCTTTTCCCTTCATAGACATATTTTTCAATAATATTTTAGTTTTATTCTTATTCACCTTAAAACCAGAGACCTGTCCATATTGCGTTAAAATTTCAACCAAGTCTCTGACCGAATCTGTTGGATGGGATAATATCACAACCAAATCATCAGCAAAAGCTCTCAGCCTATAATCATTCTTACTTATTTTTATTCCTTTTAATTTAGATGAATCTCGAATTTTAATAAGTAAAATCTCCATTGTTAATACAAATAACAAAGGGGATAAGGGACAACCCTGTCTTATACCGTTTTCTATTTTAAAAACATCTGTTAGTCCCCCATTAATTATAATTTGTGCAGATTGTTGCTGATATATGGCCTTGAGAGCACACAAAAATTTATCTCCAAAGTTCATTTCCTCTACGACTTTCAATAAAAATTTCCAATCTAATTGATCAAAAGCTTTTTCAGCATCTATAAATATAAAAGCAGCAGGAATTTGGTTGTTCTTATCCAAATACCCTATTAAATTAACAATTTGTCTTACATTATATTTCATATATCTTCCCATTATAAATCCAGATTGGTCAGTATGAATCAATTGTTTCAAGACCCGCATTAATCTATTTGCCAACATCTTTGCAAAAATCTTATAATCTGTATTTTAAAGGGATATAGGCCTATAATTTCTAGGTTGGGACAGATCCTGGTCTTCCTTTGGAATCAATGATATAAAAGCCCTTCTCCAAGATGGAGGTAGCTCTGCTCCCAACAAATATCATTAAAAAGTTCCTTTAATGGTTCTATCATTTCTTCAGATAGCATCTTATAATAAATTGCTGTTAATCCATCAGTACCTGGAGTCTTACCAACCTTCAATTGTTTAATTGCAAAAATAATCTCTTCAGAAGTAATTAAAGCATTAATCCCATCACGTTGATCAATCGTAAATCTAGAAAAGTGTGCTTCCTGTAAATATTTTTCTATATCTAAAATTTGTATACTTTCACTAGCATATAACTTTGAATAAAAATCTAAAAAAGTCTTTTTAATCAAATTTTATTGATACACTTCTTTACCTTTATAAGTTATTTTCTCTATAGTCCTTGATTTCTGTTTCTTTTGTAATTGGTAAGCCAACCATCTACCAGGTTTATTTGCATTGCAAAATGTATTATATTTCATATACCTCAAATTAGTTGCAATCTGATCTGCTATTAACATATTAAATTGCTCCTTAAGCAGAGTTATAGAAACCTTTAAGTTATTATCCATTAGGTTTGATATTAAAACCTTTTCCTTACATTTAATCTCATCTTCCAACTCTTTGCGTTTCTGAGTCTGTTTACGTCTATGTGCATTTTTCATATAAATCAAGACTGTTATTAGAAATATTATTAGAGATAGTTATTTTGTAATGGAAGAATAAGAAAAAAGAAGAAATGATATTAATAAATGATTATTGATTACGTCAAGGAAAAGGGGAATGGAGAGACACCTGAAGTGTAATATGTAATAGTAGTAAAGTTGGAAGGGAGCTTGGAGGTCATCTAGTCCAACCCCCTGCTCAGGCAGGAAACCCTACACCATTTCGGACAAATGGCTGTCCAGTCTCTTCTTAAAAACTTCCAGTGTTGGAGCATTTACTGCTTCTGGAGGCAAGCTGTTCCACTGATTAATTGTTCTCACTGTCAGGAAGTTTCTCATTAGTTCTAGGTTGCTTCTCTCCTTGATGAGTTTCCACCCGTTGCTTCTTGTCCTGCCTTCAGGTGCTTTGGAAAATAGCTTAATTCCCTCTTCTTTATGGCAGCCCCTGAGATATTGGAACACTGCTATCATGTCCCCCCTTGTCCTTCTCTTCGTTAAACTAGACATACCCAATTCTAGCAACCGTTCCTTCTATGTTTTAGCCTCCAGTCCCCTAATCATCTTTGTTGCTCTTTTCTGTACTCTTTCTAGAGTCTCAACATCTTTTTTACATCGTGGTGACCAAAACTGGATGCAGTATTCCAAGTGTGGCCTTACCAAGGCATTGAAGAGTGGTATTAATACCTCACGTGATCTTGATTCTATCCCTCTGTTAATGCAGCCTAGCACTGTGTTGGCCTTTTTGGCAGCTGCAGCACACTGCTGGCTCATATTTAAGTGATTGTCTACTAGGACTCCGAGGTCCCTCTCACAGTTACTACTATTGAGCATGGTGCCACCTATGCTGTACTTTTGCATTTGGTTTTTCTTGCCTAAATGTAGAACCTTGCTTTTTTCACCATTGAATTTCATTTTGTTAGTTAGTGCCCAGTGTTCAAGTCTGTCCAGATCCTTCTTATCTTAAGCCTGTCTTCTGGAGTGTTGGCTATTCCTGCCAGCTTGGTGTCGTCTGTAAATTTGATGAGTTCCCCATCTATCCCTTCATCCAAATCGTTGATGAAGATGTTGAAGAGTACTGGGCCCAGAGCAGAGCCCTGGGGCACCCCACTACACACTTCCCTCCATATAGATGCAGTTCCATTGAGGACCACTCGCTGAGTATGGCCGGTCAGCCAGCTATGGATCCATCTGGTGGTGATTCTGTCTACCCCATATTTTTCTATCTTAAATGTGTTAATTATGTATTTATAGTAGCAAAATGGAATATAGCAATTGTAATAATAAAGGTGAACACAGGATTTGGACTTATTTAGATGAAATGTTATTGATGATTGGGAGCAGGGGTTTGGACTAGATGACCTCCAAGGTCCCTTCCAACTTTACTATTATTATTATTATTATTATTATTATTATTATTATTATTATTATTATTATTGTTTTGATTGACTTAGTTGTATTGAAATACATTAATTTGAATATAATATATTATCTGAGGGAATAGAGAGGGGGTTTCTAATGATTTAATTTGAACTATATAAGTATGACTTTGCTTTTGGACAATTGATTACCCTGCCACCACGTTGATTCTTAAGGACTTGTCTGTAAAAAGAAAAAACTAATAAAACTTGTTTTTAAAAAAGAAAAGAAAATTAATACCTATTTTTATAATTTTAAGAATTTAAAATAAACAGCAAAAAGCAAGACAAGGTTTTGTATACAGAAAGCTTTAAAAAGATTAAGGGGTAAGAAAACATTGGAATATTGGATTTTGATTAAAAAATAAATATAAATTTGTGGAAAAGAAAAAAATATTTTTGATATTGGAGACAAAAGACAAGCAATTTATAATGGCATTCAGAGATATCTTTGAGGAACTGCACCAGAAACTGTATGGGGACTAGGTTGGAAGAAACACATTATGCCAACAGATTGTAATGAAGTAATTTGTAATGAGGATCAACAAACATCTGAATGGATTATAGTGAAATATTGTTTTGTAAAGAAAAAGGAAAGAAAATATTGTTTTGTAAAGAAAAAGGCCTTGGATTTATCATTAATAATGCATTTGGAATCCTTAGTATTGCAAGGGGTGAGAAGTTATTGCTAAAATGTGTATACTAAATCTGTTTTCCTTTTCCTTGGAATCAAGGAAAAAGCAAGCTTTTATAAAAGGGCCAGTTTGGTTTAGAGATTAAGGCACCAGATTAGAAAGTAAAAGAATGGGGGTTCAAGCCTTACTTTAGCCATGAAAGCCAGTCCGATGACATTCTCTCTTAGCCCTAGGAAAAAGGACATTTTTGCTTTCTCAGCTGTTATTGCCTAATCCGCTGTGCTGCCTCCAAGACAAATTTGCATTTCAGGCTCTGTCAGTAATCCCATCATCTGCCTGGCACAAAAAACATTCCAGCATTGTAGACTCCATGCAGGCCAGTGAGAAAAACTTTAAGGCGTGTGATTTTTTTTTTTTTACATTTTACCTGTGTGTTTTACCTTTAAAAATCCTAACTGGGTCATGAAAGCATGTTTACTGGGTTTAAACTTTGTCCTTAATATGGCCTCTAATAAGGGTGAAAGGGACGGTGGAAACAAGGTTCAGCAATATTTAACAGAGCCTCAATGGATAGTTAGACTCTATTTGAAACAAGAAAAAAAAAATAAACATTCTTATATACCCTTCCAGCTTTGCAGAATCTCATTCTGGGAAATTATTAACAAATGGGAAAGTATTAAATGCCTTTGCAGCTCAAATAAGGGACAGTCCAAGTCTTGCCTTAGGGCAGTGTTTCTCAACCTTGACAATTTTAAGGCATGCGGACTTCAACTCCCAGAATTCCACAGCCAGCATTGCTGCCTTAGGATATAGGTGAATTCAAATAGTCCAATTACAGTATAGGAACCTACTTTCTGGGACAAGGTTTTCCACATGGGAGTTCCATGCACGGCTACAATTATGCAAACCTCTCCTGATTTGTCTTTTTAGGGCAGTAAAAATCAGCCTAGCAGCTTCATAGCAATAGCAATAGCATTTAGGCTTTTATACGGCCCATAGTGCTTTACAACACTCTCTGGGTGGCTTACAATGTAGAGCATTATTTATATATTGCCCCACCAATCTGCGTCCTCATTTTATTGACCTTGGAAGGATGAAAGATTGATTCAGCCTTGAGCCCCATCAGGCTATTGCACATGCACAAGGCGGGAAAAATATGTTGCACTTATTGGTTTTCAAAAGCCAATAGAATAAAAGGGGGTAGCACAGCTAAGGAAAAGGGGAAAAAAATGGCAGACTGTGTTTTTGGGCGACCCCCGTGAAATGGTCGTTCGACCCCAAATGGGGTCCCGACCCACAGGTTGAGAACCACTGCCCTAGAAAAATAGATAACCATGGCAAATTCCTTTGTCTCGCAACCCTAGAATTAACCCTAAAAACTTTTTCCGTCTCTCTCAGTATTTCTTCACGCTCAGTCCCCAAAATAAGAGCTATATCTTTTACCACCACTTGTCTCAAATCCTCTTGAATATTTTCCTTCATTCCCCTTATTCTTAAAGCAAATTCCATGTTTTTGTATTGTAACATAGTAACTTCATCCTGTATTATTTCCACATTATTTTCCACTTTGTCAATTCGATCTTCCAGTTTTTCAAAATTTTCCACAACATCATCAATACGCTCATCCAGAAGATCTATGTGACCAACAAACTTTTGAAACGCAAATGTCCTCTGTCAATTTCATGAATTTATTTTCAATAAAAATCTCCATCTCTTCTTTAACCTGTCGTGCCTTTTTTTCCAAGGCATCCTGTAAATCTTTAAGTATAGATGCTGGAGACAATGGAGAAGATGGTGGAAACTTAGACTTAGCTTGCTGAGCTGTCTGCATTACCAGGAAGATCGAGGCTTTAGAAGCAACAGAAGCTCCAAGACGCTTTGAAGCCATTTTATTTTTAAGACCACTTATAAAAAGTCTGCTAAAATCTTATAAAATCAACAAATACCCCCCCCCAAAAAAAAAAAGAAAAAAGGAGAAGGGGGAAAAAGACAAAAGCCCCCTTAAAAGAAAAAAAGAAGATTCTTGAAATTTATACAAATGCAAAATCTGTTACATTGTTCCAAGTAGAAGTTCCGGTCCTTTCACTCAATGAATCAACATCTCAGCGCCATTTTTCACCACACTTATTTAAAAGAAGGAGAAGATAAGTTCTTTTCCAGAGTTAAAGTCCGAAATAATCCCCATTTTAGTCTCTCCTGGTCAGCTCTTTCTGCTTTAAAATTTACTCACAAGTTCATTTTAAGTGCAGATGTGGAAGCAGCGTCTAGCTTTGCCCTGGAAAAATCAGACTCTATGGGAGCTCACCCTCTGACCACCAAAAAAGAAAACTTTGGGGCCTCAGGGAGCTCTACCACTATCTGAGGAAAGCTCACCTCCTCCCCTTTGCCTGGGGAGAGAGTTTCCAAGCCACGAGACAGCTGTTGCTTGCTGTCTCAGCTGGCTTTGACACATCCCAGGGCGGACAGCTGAAGAAAGCCGCCATCGCCACCGGAAGTCAACAAATGCAAAATATTGAAGACAAGTCAGTAGTAGTAGACCAGAAATTAGAGGCTCTGCAAGATGAAAATCAAAGATTGGTGCAATCTAATGTGGAGCTGGAAGAAAATATGGCAAGGATGGAGTTTGAACGTGCATCATACTTTCTAAGATTCCAAAATGTGGTAGAAGAGAGTGATGACAACTTGTTACTATTGATGACTGAGTTATTGGCGGACTTGCTCGGAATGGAAAGGGATCAAATCAAAAGAGAAGTTGATCAAGTCTTTAGAGTGAATTCAAATTAGGCAAGAAGAAATAGAATGCCTAGGGAAGTTCATATTAGATTCAGCAAAAGAGCAGTATGGGATGTGATCCTGAGACTATGAGGGACCAACCTCTGAAATACAAAGATAAAGATTTGGTAGTTCTCAAAAAGATCCCAAGAAGAATTAGAGAAGCTCGAAGAGAATACCAATTCTTAACGAGGAAATTGATCAGTAAAGGACTGAACTTCAGATGGTTGATCCCAGAAGGATCAACAGAGGACTTTTTTAATAATCTTGGAGAGAGGTGAGGTGGAACCTAACAAACCAGAGGAAACGACTGCAGGAACATTGAAACAAACAGAGAAAGAAGCGCCTAAAAAGTTTCAATCAGAGGAAGATGTGAGGCCTAAAGATCAGAGGCAGATAAGCTCTTCTAGAAAATTGAGATCTTGACACAACTGAAACTATGGAGGAAATTGGAATGCTTTCAATAAATATAAATGGTCTTAACTCCCAATCAAACATGAGTAAAACATTTCATAGACTACAAAAGCTAAAAATGGATATAATTTGTCTCCAGGAGACACACATTAAATCACAACATTCTAGAATACTTCAAAAATCAAAACTTTGCAAACTTAGGATATTTTTGCTGTAAATTAGGATATTATGTATCCTAATTTACAGTCTAAGTGTTGGAGAGGTGGATGCTTGGATGCAACTTATTACCACATTTGGTGGACGTGTAAAAACATAAAAGCCTTTTGGATTAAGATTTGGTGGAACACTCAGAAGATTTTTAATAGAAAGATAAAGTTTTCACCACAATTATTCTTGTTAGGTATTATTGTAGATTGTGATGTTAAAGAAACTATTTTAATGTTGAATCTTATTACGGTGGCAAGGTTATTGGTTGGACAATATTGGAAGAAAGATTCTTTGCCTACTATATATGTAGGTCTTTGGTTATTCGGGTTTTCTCCCGCCCTCCTCACCTACATCAAAGGCACCACAGATAAAATCAGCAAAATTCTCCACAAACACAATATCAAGACAGCCTTCGGCACCAACCAAAAAATAGCCAAGATCTTAAGAAACCCCAAAGACATAATCCAGCTAGAAAACCAAGGAGTCTATGAAATACCATGCAAAATCTGCCCAGCCACATACATTGGACAAACTAATAGGAGAATAAATGCATGCTTCACAGAACACAAGAATGCAGCCAGAAAAGAAGAAAAAACTTCCTCCCTCTTCCAGCACCTTAAAGCTACAGGACATGAAACTAATCTCCAAAACTGAACACCACAACAAGAGAATAATTATGGAAGCCATCAAAATAGAAAAACAGCCCCACAACATGAATAAATGTGACAACACCTCCCACGTACCAGACCTCTGGAAACTAGCCCTAATCAACAAACGAGAATGACACAATTTTGGTTATATTCCCTTTACTCTGAATGCATAAAAAAGGACAGACCATCAGGTCTATGGTATCTGTTAAACTCAGTGTTTCAGTATCTATGCTAGAGTCTTGCTCAAATATGGCATTAGCCCTTTTACTTAGATTCAAATCTTGCACTGTATTATTGGTTAATGCATATTTCCTTCCATTTCGTGGGCATAGAGAAATAAACAAACTGTGGGATCAGTTTGATCCCTATGTAAATTTGCTATCATGGCATTACCCAAACTCAATTATAATAATAGCTGGCGATTTTAACGCATGCATTGGCAAATCTGATGCTTCCCTACAAACATATTTTAAGTGGCCAGTGCCCCCTAAAATTAATGTAGGCCTCATAGCAGCCAGACAATCTAAAGATCAAAAATGTAATAGTGCAGGATTTCGTCTGGATCAATTTGTGGATAGTTTAGATTTGGTCTTATTTAATGGCTCTGTTAGAGGTGATTTAAACAGAGAGTTCACATTCTGGGGTCCTAAGGGAGCCAGTATACTGGATTATATTATGATCTCTCGGAACTTTGTACAGCATATAGTTTACTTTTATATTGGAACGCGCCTTGATAGTGACCACTTTCCATTTAAGGCTAAGACAAATTTTGAATTATTAGAAGTGGCACATTGCCCATCGATATTACAATAAAGGGGCAAGTAAAAATTAAATGGTCTCAAGAACTGGCCAAAACTATGGCTGAAATGTTGACCTCAGAGCCCCTGCTTCATATGCATGTTCAGATTTGGTCATCTGATTCATATGAACAAGCATTTTCATTGTATCAATCAATTACCACTAATCTCCAACCCCCCCCCCCCCCCGACAAGATTTACAACAGCTTATTTGTGCATGTGCATAAAAGATCTAAATCTT
Organism: Crotalus tigris; assembly: GCF_016545835.1. Classification (NCBI taxonomy): domain Eukaryota; kingdom Metazoa; phylum Chordata; class Lepidosauria; order Squamata; family Viperidae; genus Crotalus; species Crotalus tigris. Next base: position 50,409 of record NW_024100271.1, read on the forward strand.
GGTATGATAGTGATTGCATTAAAGCAAAAAAAAAAGCTCTCTTAAATGCAATAATTTCCTTTCGCCAGGAAAATTTGGTGAATGCTTCTAAATTACTCAAGACCACAAAAAAATTATAAAGATCTCTTAAAGATAAAGAAACAACAGGCTATAAAAGAAAATTGGAGTAATCTAATTTCAGCAGCAAAGCTCTAAAATTCTACTTTGTTCTAGCATTTAATAAATCAGTCTTTTACAAATAGAAGTTTTGGCCCTATTTCACAAATATCTGCTGACAAATGGGAGGATCATTTTAAAAACATCTTTAAGTGGATTCCTGCTGTAATTTCAGAAGTGATCCCCCCTGTAATGACTTCCCGGATTGGCCTCCAGTATCCATATTGCCCAGTTGAAATCACGTAACGCATCCGGAGGGGATTTTATCCCCCCAGAATTAATAAGGGAAAATAAAGACTGGTGGGAACCAGTTTTAGCCATCCTATTCACTCATATTAATAACATAGGACATTTTCCACCTGATTGGAATCAGGCCATTGTAATAGGGAGGAACGTTCAACACTGGATCATTGTCTAATTTTGCACCTTTGGCTGAAAAATATTCTACTCCCTCTCATGGTTCTCTTTATGCAACTTTTGTTGATTTTAAGTCAGCTTTTGATCTAATACCAAGGGAGAGATTGTGGTGTAGTCTAAGACATTCCACGATTGATAAAAGGCTGTTGGTTCTCATTCAGTCACTCTATTCAAATACCTCTCTAAAAATCAGATGTTCCCCCTGGGGACATTCATCTAAAGCAGTCCCAACTTACAGAGGTGTAAGGCAAGGTTGCATATTAGCTCCCCAATTTTTAAAATTGTACCTAAATCCAAGAATGAAAGTGCTTGCTGCTCCAGCCCATCATCCACCTATCTTGGCTGATTGTGTAATTCCAGCACTATTGTATGCCGATGATATAGTTATTTTGTCCACTTCTCAGGTGGGAATGAGAAAAGCACTTAGGGCACTAGCTTTATTTTGCATAGAATACAAAATATTAATAAATTTTGAAAAAAACTAATGTTTTACTATTTGCCTCTTACCATCATAAGATCCATAAATAACAAACTGATGGGACTCCAATTGAACAGGTGAGTACCTATAAATATCTTGGAGTGCAATTCCATGACTCCCTATCCTGGCATACTCATTTTCTTTATCTGGCAAGTGTTGCACAGTGCACCTCATCAGCTATCATAAAATTTTATCATTCTAAAGCAGTGGTTCTCAACCTTTTTAATGCCGTGACCCCCAACCAGTCGTAAGTCGAGGACTACCCAACCGGTCGTAAGTCGAGGACTTTCCCTGCCTGGGAGTGCCGCGCATGCATGGTGCCGCCCCCTGCACTGGCCGAGGCATAGCTGGCAAGGGGCAGCAACGGCGCAGGGAGACCACCGGCTGGGCCACTAGCTGGCCCAGCCCAAGGGAGGTAAGACACCCGCCGGGCCCCACGCACCTCCCACCCTTGGCCCTCTTTTACTTACATTTTTAGTAGTTGCTCAGCAGGGAGAGGTGGAAACTTCCAGACAGCTCGCCTTTGCTGCAGACAACTTGCAGCACCGTTTGCAGAATGGAACTTTTGGTGGGCTCAGCAGGGCAGAGACAGCCTGGACAATTCCTATTGGCTTTTGAAAGCCAATAGAATTAGACTCTATTCAAGAGAGTCTATTCTATTGGCTTTCCAAAGCCAATAGAATAAAAGGGAGTAGCACAGCTAAGGAAAAGGGGGAAAAATGGCGGACTGTGTTGTTTGGCGACCCCCGTGAAATGGTCGTTTGACCCCAAGTGGGGTCACAACCCACAGGTTGAGAACCGCTGTTCTAAAGGAGCTTACTACATCCCGGCAGCTTGTAAGGTTTTCCAAGCTAATGCATTCCCTCAGCTCCTCTATGGCTCGCAAATATGTTCATTTGCAAAGCTTAATGCTATTGAAATTATTCAACATAAGTTTATTAGAGCCATACTGATGGTACCTAAAAGTGTTAAAAATGCCATCCTACAGGTGGAAATAGGTTTAGTTTCATTGGAAGCTAGAGCATGGTTCTTTCTTATTACCTTTTGGCTAAAGTTAATTTTGATGGCTGTAGGGTTAGCCCCGTTAGTATTTATTGGTCATTTTAAATCGTCGTGGGGAAAAAAAGCACTAGATAAAATTAAATCGCTGGGCTTCTCTATGGAAAGTCTGTGTTCATTAGGATTTGATAATGCTAGAACTGCCTTGAATCAATGTATCTGGGATATTGATCTCCAAACAAACTTAAGTAAGGTGGCACATTCCAATATTTGTCACTTGCTTCCAGAAGGTTTTTCCCCAGCTTCTTATCTATTTTCCATTACAATTTTGAAATTTCGTAAAGCTTTTACCTTAGCCAGGGCTGGATGTGTTGCTCTCGGCAGTCCTTTTTGGATGGTTTAAGGGCATTCCTATGCACCTTCAGTTGTGTCCATGTGGTGATGACTCTATAGAAACCCTAAGCCATATGCTGCTTCATTGTTCTTTATATAAATAGATTCTTATATATCCAATATTGAAGAAGTTTCCAGGTAGGGGCTATGAATTTTATCTAAAGTTGCTACTTTTGGATAAGGATCCGAAAATATCAATTCAGGTTGGCCAATTTTGTGCCACTATTTGCACAATACGTCGCACCATTATCAAGGTCTGAAAAAATTTAATATGATGTTTTATTTTTAGAATTTCGGATTATATTACATTGATTGTTTGATGGTTTTATATTCTATAAATATGGAAGTAAAATTGTCACTGTTGTTATATTTTGATTATGTCTGGCCTTATGGTGGTAATAAACAGATTGATTGATTGGGTCCTCATTTTACCGACCTCGGAAGGATGGAAGGCTAAGTCAACCTTGAATCAAGGTATGTGCCACTGTGGCCAGATCAATTACAGGTAACAAAGTCTTTTTGGCTGTCATTACTGTTCTGTTTCAATCATAAAGGCATTGAGACGAGGCAGGAGTAACAACAGTCTTCTCTTTATTTAATCACCAACAGAACCAAAACAAAATGGCACAGATTCCTTTTATAACCCTTTTCAGGGACAGTGTTAACCAATCAATGCAACATATTTCTCCCACCTTGCGCATGCGCAATAGGCTGGAGACAGCCTGTATGGTCCCAGGCATTCACGTGGTCTGCCCGGGCGTCTCTGCAGCTTCCTACACCTGCTGAGTCACTCAGCAGGCCCAGGACATAACAATTACAATACGGGCTCATCCAAACATTGAATGTGACTACAGGTGACGTTATCCCAGGACATGTATATTCACCTTCATTCACAAAAAATATTGCCCCATGATGCACCATTTTGCCCAGTTAAAGGTCATGACAACATTGTACTTACTTATGATCATAATATTGAATTCAGGGCTGTGACAACTCAGTGAAAGAAAAAGAAAAACGTAAGTTTCACAGGGTTCAGTAGCAAAAGTTAATTAATTACTCTTTCACAAGTTATTGTATAGTTAGCAAATAAGAGAGAGTGCTTAAAATGAGTTGTTTATTTAAGGATTTAGCCAAAGTTGTCCACAGTCCAAAGATAAAAATGTTGATAAGTAACTCTCCTATACTAATAGAGGTGAAAGAATAATTTGAGCTGAATGTAAACAAGGAGGTATATAAAGGTTAGAGGAAGTGAAGAATTTAGATGTGATTGGGGATTCAATTGGTCTCCTTCTTTCAACCTTGTCTCCTTTAAACAGCTTTTTGGATTTTTGAAGAGGAAAACAACTGAGGAGAGGATGGAGCTGACATGGGCAGGAGTTCTGCTTCTTCTCTGTATACTTTTCACCCTTTTCTCATCTTTCCAAATGTACAAGAAAAAAGGGCAGCTACCCCCTGGACCTACTCCATGGCCTATTCTGGGGAACTTCTTTCAGCTAAAAAAATCCTATAAAAAGGTACCTATTGTACTTCTTTGCTTTTTCAGGTGATTATTTTGAAAGTTATATGCACATTTCCCTAGTTTTTTTTCAATTTTTATTATTTTATTTTCATTACAATCATAAGAAAAAAAAATTCAGATACATAAGAAGTTAAAATAGAACACAAATTCCGACATTGCTCACCCATTTCCCCTCCAGACCGCATCCCCCTCTCATCTCTTCACTCCCCCCTTCCTTCTACCTCCTCCTCTTCTCCCCTCCCTCTCTCCTCCATCTTTCTACTTACTTATCCCTCTCTTCTTCTTCTCAATCGGATGCAGTCTGAGGGAAAATGCCCGAGCAATCCATTATCACCAAAATCTGAACTATTGAAAATACTACCCATACTCTCCCCTCCCCCCTCCCCCCCGACTTCCCAGAGCTCAATACAGGGTTACGAAAAAAAGAAGAAGAAGAAGAAAAAAAAGAAAACTAAACATAGTCAGCTTAAATTTACTACTTATACAATAAATGGAGTCCTAATAACCCTTAACTCTCTGCAAACTTGAATTCATAATTTAATAAAAATCCATTATTCATAAAATAAATAAAACTTTGTTGTTCCATATTTCTTCTGAATATATTCTATCCATCTTCTCCATACAGAAACATATCTCTTTTGTGAATGGTCCTTTAAGTAAGCAGAAATTTTAGCCATTTCTGCTAAGTTAGAAACCTTGAACACCCATTCTTCCAAAGAAGGCAGAGAATCTTTTTTCCAATACTGACCCACCAATAGTCTTGCTGCTGTTATTAAATTCAGCATTAAAATAGTTTCTTTAACATCAAAATCCACAAAAATTCCCAAAAGAAATAATTGGGGAGTAAATTTAATTTTCTTTTTAAAAACCTTTTGAATGTTCCACCAAATCATAATCCAAAAAGCTTTAATATTTTTGCAAGTCCACCAAACATAAAAATAAGTTGCGTCCAAGGAACCACATCTCCAACATTTGGGTTGCAAATTCGGATACATACAAGATAACTTTTTAGGATCCAAATGCCATTTATAAAACATTTTGTAAAAGTTTTCCCTCAAGTTTTGTGCTTGAGTAAATTTAACATTTCTAACCCAGATTATCTCCCAAGAATCCATTAAGATTGGTTCTTGTATATTCTGGGCCCATTTGATCATACAATCTTTTACTAATTCTGTTTCTGAATCCAATTTTATCAACTCATTATAAATTCTTTTAATATGAGCAAATTTCTGATCTTTAATCTGAATTACCAAGTTCTCATCTGTTAAAGTAATTCCCACCTTCTTATCTACCCTCCATCTCTCCATTATTTGTAAATATTGAAACCATGATCGTAAAATATTTTCTTGCCTTAACAAATCAAAAGACTTTAATTGCCAATCTGTACCTGACCAAATGAGCAATTCTTTATAGGAAATATTGTCAAAATTCACCCCCTTAGAAACCCCTTGAATTGCCTGTCCAGGAATCCCCCAAATGGGTATTTTATAGTTCAATTTATAATAATACTTCCTCCAGACACGGAGTATGGCATTTCTTAAAATATGTGACTTAAACACCCAATCTACTTTCTCAAAAACTAAATATGCGTGCCAACCAAATAATAAATCCCAGCCTTCAAGAACCAAAATATTTTTGTTTGTTAAATTAAGCCAATCACTTACTAAAGTTATAATGGCCGCATCATAATATAATTTCAGATTAGGTGCTTTAAGTCCACCCCTTTCTCTAGCATCTGTAAAATCTTAAACTTAACCCTTGGTTTCTTGCCACCCCATATAAATTTATTGATACCCTTCTGCCACTCTTCCAAATTTGCATCCTTTTTCAAAATGGATAACATCTGAAATAAAAAAAGAAACTTTGGTAGAACATTCATCTTTACTACTGAAATTCTCCCCAACAAAGATAATTGTAGTTTTTGCCAGTTATTTAGGTCTTTTTGTACCTTTATCCACAATTGTTCATAATTATTCTTATACAATTTCCCATTAGATGTTGTGATATATACTCCTAAATACTTAACCTTATTAACTACATCATAACCTGTTTCTTCAGCTATAGTATCTTTTCCCTTCATAGACACATTTTTAAGTAAAATTTTAGTTTTATTCTTATTCACCTTAAAACCAGAGACCTGTCCGTACTGCGCTAAAATTTCAACCAATTCATTAACTGAATCTATGGGATAAGATAATGTCACCACCAAATCATCAGCAAAAGCTTTCAACCTATAATCAATCTTATTTATTTTTATTCCTTTTAATCTAGAGGATTCTCGAATTTTAATAAGTAAGATTTCCATAGTTAATACAAATAACAAAGGGGATAAAGGACAACCTTGCCCAGTATCTTTTTCTATTTTAAATTGCTCTGTTAATCCCCCATTAATTATAATTTGTGCTGATTGTTGCTGATATACAGCTTTAAGAGCACACAAAAATTTATCTCCAAAATTCATTTCCTCTACCACTTTCAATAAAAATTTCCAATCTAATTGATCAAAAGCTTTCTCCGCATCTATAAATTTTAAGGCAGCAGGAATTTGATTATTCTTATCCAAATATTCTATTATATTAACCAATTGTCTTACATTATTTTTCATATATCTTCCCGTTATAAATCCCGATTGATCAGTATGGATCAATTGTTTCAGAATCTGCATTAATCTATTTGCCAAAATCTTTGCAAAAATCTTATAGTCCGTATTTAACAAAGATATAGGCCTATAATTTCTAGGCTGGGACAAGTCCTGATCATCCTTTGGAATCAATGATATGAAGGCCCTTTTCCAGGATGGAGGTAACTCTGCTCCCAGCAAAATGTCATTAAAAAGTTCCTTCAATGGTTCTATCATTTCTTCCAATAGCATCTTGTAATAAATTGCAGTTAATCCATCAGTACCTGGCATCTTACCAACCTTTAATTGTTTAATTGCAGAGGTAATCTCTTCAGCAGTAATTGCAGCATTAATTCCATCATGCTGATCAGTCGTAAGTCTGGGAAAATTGGCTTGTTGTAAATAATTTTCTACATCTGAGATTTGTATAGCTTCACTAGTATACAACTTAGAATAAAAATCTAAAAAAGCCTTTTTAATCAAATTTTGTTGATACACCTCTTTGCCTGTATAACATATTTTGTTTATAATCCTTGATTTCTGCTTCTTACGTAATTGATAAACCAACCATCTACCAGGTTTATTTGCATTACAAAATGTATTATACTTCATGTACCTCAAATTAGTTGCCATCTGATCCGCTATTAACATATTAAATTGTTCCTTAAGCAGAGTTATAGAAGCTTTCAAATTATTATCCATTAGATTTAATAATAAAATCTTTTCCTTACATTTAATCTCATCTTCTAACTCTTTACGCTTCTCAGTTTGTTTACGTCTATGAGCATTATTCATAGAGATCAAAATCCCTTGCATGTATGCTTTACTGGAATCCCAAACCATTGGCATCGAGGTGCCCTTATTCATATTCCAAGAGAAAAATTCTTTTAAATAATCTCTACATTTCTGTATATTCTCTTCATATCTAAATAAATTCTCATTTAACCTCCAAGACCTTCTGGACCCTTTATCCATAGAAATTTGCAACCATACAGGACTATGATCTGAAAAAATTCTAGAGAATATCTTAGTATTCTTCACTCTGAAAGAAAAGTCATTAGTAACGAGAAAAAAATCAATTCTAGAATAAGATTGATGCCTGTCTGAAAAAAAGGTGAAATCTTTTTCCTGAGGGTTACATTCTCTCCAAATATCTCTGAGTTCCAAATCTTCCTTTAAATCAAAAAAAGTTTTCGGAAGTCTAGCTTCTTATCTTTGCTTGGATCCAAAACACCATTCCAATCTCCCATCATAATAACCGATTTATAATCCAAAGAAATTAGTTTCTGATGAATCATCTTGTAAAAATGTTTTTGTTGTTGATTGGGAGCATATAATCCAACAAGAAGAGTTCTATTATCATTTATTAAAAGATCAATAATAACATATCTGCCTTGTAAGTCCAAGTCAATTAATTTTGATGAAAGCTCTTTTCTTACATATATAACTACACCTCCTTTTTTCTGCAGTGCAGGAGCTATAAAATGTACCCCAAGCCGAGGGTTAAACAAGTATTTTTGATCTTTAGAAATAATATGAGTCTCTTGCAAACAAATAATATCATTTTTATGTTGTTTCAAATAGTAAAAAACTTTCTTTCTTTTTTGTGGAGTGTTTAGCCCATTAACATTCCAGGTTAGAAGATTTGCCATTCTTGGCAGGTTGAAGCCTTTGGAACAAAACCTCTAGACTTGCAGTCGATGACTTCTTTGGCCTTGCTCCTCCCACTGGCTCCAAAGTAAAGTGTAATCCATCATCCACCTTTTGTTGTTGTTGCTGTTGCTGTTGTTGTTCTCTTTCTCTATGTTTATAAGCAGCATGTGTAATTCTCTGTTGTTTTGGGTCATCAATTAATTGAATAGATTCAACCAATAACTCTTCTCCTGGGCATGGCTTTAAGCCTACATCAGATTGTGTTTCTGCCTTGCTCTCATCTTTTTTTGATCTTGGAGATGGTGGTGACTCTGCTTTTAACACAGTCATATAAAAATCTTTTGCTTTAGAAATTGTATTAAGGCGATAACGTACACCCAAATAAGTCACCACTATCCCCACAGGAATATCCCATCTGAATTGAATTTGTTGTTTCTTAAGTTCATCCGCCAAAAAAGCAAAATCTCTCCTTCTCCTAAGGATTTTTGAAGGTATTTCTTTTAAGATTATCACATCTTGAGTTGCTATCTGAAATCTATGCTTATAAAAAGCCTGAATAATTTCATTCCGCAAAGATCTTCTAGCAAAGTAAATCACCACATCTCTTGGTAGCTTCCTCTGTTTTGCGACCCATGAATTAACTCTAAAAATCTTTTCTATATCTCTCAGCATTGCTTCAGGTTCGCATTCCAAAATAGAAGACAATTCAATTGCAATTTCTTCCTTCAGATTTTCCTGAAGATTCTCCTTCAAACCCCTTATTCTCAAAGCAAACTCCATTTCTCTATATTGTGACATTAAAATCTCATCCTGAATATTGTCTGTATTATCTTCTATCTTATCAACTCTGTCTTGTAGTATTTCAACCTTCCCCACCACTTCATCCACCCTGTCATCAATTTTTTCTACAAGTCCAGCAAGCCCCTTCAGTGCAGAAATAATATCTACTCTCATCTGATCATTTTTTTTCTCAATAAGTTCTGCTGTCTTTTGTATAGTTTTCTCATAGTTTTCTCGTAAATGTTTTCCAAAGCATCTTGCAAATCTTTAAGTGTTATTGACTGCGGTGGTGGTGAGGGTGGAGAAAGTTTAGGTCTGGATTGTTGTTGTACAGTCTGAGTTGCTAAAGAAGAGTTGCAACTTTAGGAAGAGAAGCAGGTCCAGGACGTTTTGAGGCCATTTTAACAATCCTTTTTTAAAAAAAGAATTGAAAACTAATAAAAGTAAAAAGAGCAAGAACAGTAAAAAAAAAAGTTTACTCCTTAAAAAGAAAGAATTCTCTTAAACAAATCAAGTCCATTACGTTGATAAAGCTCAATCAATAAAAAATAGAAAATGAAAGTATTCAAACAAGAAGAGTAACAAAGAAACAATATTCCTCCGCCATATTTTTTGCTCCAGCAATTTGTTCAGATAATAACAGGAGAAGATGTTAATTTTCCCCGGAGTTAATTTAAAAGTAAAATCCAGTCATTGTTCTCCTGAGAGCTCTGTCTGCTTTAAAAGTCACTTACAGTTTTCATTAGCAGAGCAGCGGTGGGGGCGGCGTCTGGCTTCGTTCTCAGAGAACAAAGGCATCCCAGGAAACGGAGCACACCCGGACTATGGAGGATCACTCACACTTCACCTCCTGAGAAAAAATCCCTGGGAGGTTGGTGAGGTTCAACTCCTATCCAGGAGAAAGCTCAACTTCTTCCCTTCACCCGGGAAGAAGGTTTCAAGCCATAAAACAGCTGGTCATCGCTGTTTAACCGGCTTTTACGATCTCCCAGGAGAGGCAGCTGTAAAACAGCTGCTATCAACACCAACACAGCCACCGGAAGTCCGCACATTTCCCTGGTTTAAGGAGTTTGATTTTCTTTTATAAGAGTCCAATTTTATTAGGGGCTCTTGTGCATCTTCAGTAGGAATTTAATTTAAAGTCACCTAATTACAGTCTGATAAACACACAATGGAGGTTACAAAGTTCATTAAAATATGTGGTTACAAGCAAAACTTGCTATCATATATTTTGCGGTACCAGATTACTTGCAGAAATGTATTACACAGTCAAAATTGTGATTATCTCATTCCCATCATCTCTCCAGCTAGGAGATACAGTACATGCAATTTATCCAATCAAATTGATTTATCCTGTAGATACTAAGAATTATTAAAGGTTAGATTCAACATGATTTCTCTGTTATGAATTTAAAAATTATTTCAAGTATGCTTTAGAATAATTTCACCAAAAAATGCTTTATCGTTTAATTAACTGGGTTTTCATCTAATTTTACCTTTAGCTTACAGAAAAGTATGGACCTATATTTACTATCTGGATTGGATCAAAACCAATGGTTGCTCTTTGTGGATATGAGGTGGTAAAAGATGCTTTGATAAATCAAGCAGAAGAATTTGGTGGGCGATCTCATACGCACTTTCACAGACGAATAAACCAAAATAAAGGTTGATTCTCTTTTATTTCCTTATTCGTTATTGCTCTTTTTAATTTTCTATAAGTAATTTTAAATTATTTTAATGCTCTTAATATTATTGATAGTTATGAAAGTTTCACTTGAAATGAAAGTTTACAAGTTTCACTTGTAAAGAGGTTAATCTGGTCATGTTTTTTGAAGAGGGAGGAACACCTTTTTTTCATCCTTTCGCTTCCACTGATCACTTCTGAAATCTGTTCTGGTTGTTCCTTACATTCAAAAAAAAAAGTAATCTCCCCTTTAAAATGGTCCTTTGGGAAGGCAGACAAAATGTTCTTCAAAGAGGATACTTTGACAATTTGGACTTTGAATAAACAGGAGAGAAAGAATATTGAAAGAATATGGTTTTGATGTTGGACAAAATCTCTGAGAATATTGTGGACATCCAAGAATAAGAAACAAATAGTTCATTGAGCAAATCAGCTCAGAGTTTCCACTGAATGCATAAATGACCAGACTGAAATTATCATTCTTCAGACATACAGTATGGTTCAAAGGTCTCGCTCCCTAGAGGAGGGTATAATGGTGAGAAAAATAAAGGGAAGAGGAGGGCCATCTGCAACGTCAATGAACTCAGTTAAAATGATGACAAATGTACCCTTACAAGTCCTGAAGAATTAGGTTAGGGATAGATTGTGTTGGAGGAAATCTAAAGGTAGCTAAGAGTTGAGAGTAACTTGTTAGCACACAATCAAGCAAGCTAGTACATACATAATTGGAAGTGATTTATTTTTGTCAATAAAGCCTCTACAGCAAATAATAATAATAAAATAAAATCCACAACTCAAAACGACTCCAATTTTCTTCTGCTTACTGAAAACGGCATCTCAGTATAGAGTTCCATGTCTAGTGTAGGGATTTCTTTCTATCTATAACACACTTATGACAGCAGTCAAGAATGGAAAGATGGCAACTGTGAAGTTTGCTTCATTGGTATTTCAAACATCAAGCCTTGTTTACTTTAAATGTGAGGAAGGACATTTCTCTGATGCATAATTTATTGCAGTGTAGTAGCCTCTTTCACCTATGATTGAAACAAAGATTTGAAAAAGAAAAGTGCCTGAAATATTATATCGAAACATGCTCTTCCACAAAAGCTGAGAATTGACCAACATCATGATCCTTTTGGTGTCTTTTGTTTCAGGAATATCTACAAATGATGAGAAGAAATGGAGGGAGCTGCGACGGTTCACACTGTCCACCTTGCGAGATTTTGGGATGGGGAAGAAAAGAATGTTTGAGAGGGTGCAGGAGGAAGCCCTTTGTCTGGTGGAGGAAATGGCTGTCACAAAAGGTCTTCTAAAGAAACTGAGAGCTGTTCTCCCACAGAAGAATCATATCAGGAAGACTATTATCTTTTAAAATATGAAACTGGAAAGGGTTTGTTGTTTTATGTGAAGTTACAGGAAAACTAGATTCTAAACTGAAACTCAAATCATCTGTGCTTAAGTGCACAAAATAAAGAAAAACTTAGATAGGTATATATATGTGTGTAAAATAAATGAGGTAAGGAAAATATGGATAAGAATCAACTGCATGAGTGACGGAGATCTGTGAGGTGGCGTGGATTTGAATTAAGGCTATTGTAGGAAATGACCAGGGTGATCCCAAGGGAGGGATCAAACAAATCATCAGTCATGAGTCCCTTCATGCCCACAAGAGATCTACATTGAGCCTATCTTGAATCCTTCTACTCTTATTTCCCGCTAATTTCCTTTGGCCATTATTAGTTCAGATTCTTGTAGAGAGCTTAAGGTTACAATAAATCTTTATACCCATTTCAACTGCCTGGATCGCCTGATTTGCCTGGTGCTTGACAGATATAAATTTATTTTTTTTCCAGGAGATGTAGCATCTTGGAAAATCATGTTCCATGGACAAGTCTTTTCTGGAAGGAGATTTAAAAAAATAAATAGAAAAAAAAGTGTGAATGGAATATTATTATTATTATTATTATTATTATTATTATTATTATTATTATTTAAAAAAAGAGCTGGATAGATTAGAAGGAGACAGTGCTGAGGGAATAGAGTGCTCAGTTAAAACTGGGAAAAGAAGCCAAAAAAACTGTTTAAACAATTTATTTGAACATGATTATATATCAGGCAAATTCAAGAGCCAGAAAAAGAAGTTATGGATGAATGACATAGGTAATCCAAAACTAGAAAGGAAAACATATAGTCATAAATAGTATTCCTCTAAAGATTTGTGCCTCTTTTGAATATAATCATGAATGCACAAATCTCTGGAATCAGAAGGGGAAAGAAATGAAATAATAGGATTATATTTTAAAAAGAAAGAAGAAATTAGAAGGTGGAGGGAGAGACAGTCAGGAGAGTGAAAACTGGAAATAGAAACTTCTAAGGGAAGGAACAGGGAGGGAAAAACCCACTATAAGCAGAAAAGGGCAGAGAAAGTGAGAAAACAATTCTTGACAGAAGACAGCAAGAAGGTTTTGAAAAAAACCTCTAGTGGTTATAAGGTTTATGTTTTCATTTAATTACATCTAGGTTCTTCTATTTAATATTATTTATTTAAAAAATACCAATAAAATCTTTGAATAACTTCTTTGACCCAAACACACTTTTTTTGTTGCAGTTCTGTGGTGAGAATTGTGGAAGGGAAGTTTCCCATTCTTTGATCCGTCCCATAAATGTCTGTGGCCTTTGTTGCAGGGCAGCCTTTTGACCCAAGAAGAAATTTGGCAAGTGCTGTTTCTAATGTGATCTGTGCAGTTGTCTTTGGCAATCGATTTGATTACAAAGATCAAACCTTCATAGAGAACCAGCAGATTGTGGAGTATCAAATAAGATTTCTGACTAGTTTCCTAGGACTGGTATGTTTTTCCTCTCTGATGCTCTTCCTGCTATAAACACTCATTTTTACTAGTGGGCCTCTTTGTGTGTTCGAATATCCAAATAAGGGATGTGGAGATTACTGTAGATGTAGAGATAAGATACTGTAGATAAGCAGGAGAAGTCAAATCCAGACGTCCAGCAAGACTGAGCCATCAAAATATAAATTGGTTCTCAGCAAATCTTCTTTCCTGGCTGGGCTTATTTCCCACAGGATCATTTCATTCTCTCATAACTGCTGTGGGCCCTGACCTGCTTATTTCTAGGACTTGCCCATTTCTTAATTAGTCAGGGAGAGCCAAACATGGAATTTCACTGGAGGGGCTGATTCCTCCTAATTGTAATGTTTCACTTAATTTTTTCATCCCTTGACTGAAAATTTAACTTTAATTCTCAAACTTATTTCCATGTTGTTCTAAGAAATGACAATAGCATTATCCACCGAACTATTAGGTTTGTGATATAAGAGGAATATCAATATTGTGATCAAACTGAAAGGTATATTATTATAATAGTTTTTAAAAGTACAATGCTACATATTTAACTATATATAATTTGATAATCATCATATCAAATTATGCACAGGCGCCTCTCTTCTTCTCATGGCGTTTTTAGACATTTCCCCTATTCTTATGTCCCTCTTTCCTCCCTGCTTCAAGAACTGTCATCATTTTCATCATTATCCCTTCATGGGATAGCTGGGGTGAGGCTTGACAGAATATATCCTGCAGGGAACTCAGCCTAGGTGAGGAAAGATCTGGGGAAAAGGCTTGTCAAAGAGATTCCTTTTTAATCAACTTATTATAAATAAAAATTCCTACCATGCAGTCGTTCCTAAGACACTGTATTTGCTCAACACTAAAATTAAAGATAGCTTACTGAAATTCTTGTGGAACTTGTCTCCTTGGTCTTGGCACCTAGCTGAGGTTTGATAATTAACAATATCAGACTAAAAGCTAATCTCTGAATATTTGGGGCATTAAGCCTTCACCATTATGGTCTAAAAACATATACTGTTTAATGTCAACTCTGCAACAGGTGTACAATACTTTTCCAAAAACAATGGAATACTTTTTTGGACGACATATCGAGTCTGAGACAGAAAAAGTCTATGATTATATCCGTGAGAAAGTGGAATTGCACAAGAAGACATTGGATCCCCAGAACCCGCGTGACTATATTGATTGCTTCCTTCATAGAATGGAGAAGGTAGGCATAGATACCATCTCTGCATAACTGTCTAAATATCTCCAATATGTATCTAAGATGAAACTAGTTCATCTTGTATGAAAGAATATGAAAATATTTATCCCCCTTTTTATTACTTTAATTTGCCATTTATTAACATGTACTCCTATGCCCGACATAATTAAAAATGAGTAAGTATAGACATTTGCTTTACATGCTAATTTACACCTCTTCTACACTCTTAATAGGTGATATAAAGATAATAATTCATCTTGCAGGAGCAATTTCTATTAGAATTAGTCTCTCAGATATAACATTCAAGCTTCTATGCTCAGATCTAATTCAGTTTTCCCACCATAGCAGCTTAAGAGTTGTTTTTGTCCAGCTCTAAATAACAACCTTTAATTCTCGTAATTTCTTGTGGTAAATATTTGATAGATAGGTCAGACAGGCAAATTGTTTCCTCTCTGCATCAAATGGTGATTGCATAAATGCTTTACAATTGAAAAATTCTCCTATATATTCTAAAGTTAGTTAGTTAAGTTTCCTTTAACTGAGAGAAACAGTATGAAGAGTTTCATAAATTACTTTAAATCAACCCCATTTTCATCCTTCTGTTTCCCTTTCTATTTTCTTTTCAGGAGCAGAACTCATCTGAGGGAATCTACACTCTTGATGATCTTGTGATTACTGTGCTTGCTCTCTTTACTGCTGGGACAATAACCACAAGCCAAACTTTGCTACGCAGCCTCCTAGCAATGGCTAAATTGCCACATATTCAAGGTACAGAAATAACCACAAATATATAAAGGTGTCAACTCTTTAGGGCAGGGCTTGTGGACTTCAACTCCCAGAATTCCTCAGCCAAGCACTCTAGCTGAGGAATTCTGGGAGCTGAAGTCCACAAATCATAAAAGGGCCAGGTTTGAAGACTCCTGCTTTAAGGCTTCCACTAATAATCCTGGAAAAAATAAAGTAAGGATGCTGTTGAATAAAGTAAACTCATTGCAGCTGCATTTCTGCAGTTTTCCTGGCAGGTTTTGGGAAGTGTTTGCCAAGATCTTCTTACAGAATGTTTTGCTGTGTTTTGTTTATTTCCCAGTTTAACTAACATGCCCTTGGAACAACTGGGCTTCCATGAAATCTTGAGATTACACAAAGACAGTTCTAGTAGAATAATATCCACCTGATCAAGGGTCCCCAATCCTGAGTCCTTGGACCAGAATTGTTGGGAATCAGGCCATGCAAGCAGGAGGCGAGTGCTTGAGGCTTCATTTGAGCATGCATGGGAGTTAAGTTGCACATGCAAAACCAAACCCTCCCTCCTGCCGCCACTACTGCTGTCGGTCCATGGAGCCAGAGAGGTTGGGGACCACTGCATTAAATCATGAAGAGGCAAGATGTGATTGAACGCTTTAACAACAGCAGTCTTTTCCTTCATACAGCCTTAAGGCAGATCAATTAATTAATTGAGTACTTGCTTTAAGGAGTCCTAGTATGAATGATTAATTTAATATGGTATAGCTTTTCTTAAGAATCATTTTTGTATCAATATAAACCCACATCCTTTTAACTCAAGATATCATCCTTAACATTTGAACCATACTGCTATAAGCAGTGACAATATTATAAATCTTAATCCACAATACCCCCGCAAAATTGATTGGCAGCTGTATCCTGAAGCATTCTTTCTTTGGAAATGAACCTTGAGGTTTTTGAGGGAATAAATTGTTTGTACTCTGCTGGCACATAATATTCATTCTCATCATCATTTTTACCATTCTCTATCCATTGCGTGATGAAGTTCAAGTTCAAGTTTATTACAGTCAAGGACCCATACAGTCCTGCCAATTGGGCCCACAAAACTTGCTGATGCTGTCGATCCATCTTGTTTTAGGTCTCTTTCGTGGACACTTTTTATCGAGTGGGATTCATTCTATGACTGCCTTGGTCCTCCTGCCATCAGTTCTTCTTGCTATGTGACTGGCCTATTTCCATTTCAGTTCTTTTACTCTTCTTGATGATATCATATACTTTCGTTTGTACTCTAATCCACATGCAGGTCTTTCTATCTTGTCTTGTAATGCCGAGCATGTATCTTTCTATGGCTCTTTGTGCCACTTGGAGCTTTTGTATCAATTGTGAGGTTAGTGTTCATGATTCACTGGCATATGTTAGAGCAGATAGTATACACTGATCAAAAACTTTTCTCTTCAGGCATAGGGGGAAGTTGTTCTTAAAAATTATACTTAGCTTGCTGAATGCCTACCAACCACATTTAACATGTCGATCAATTTCCTTTATTGTATCACCTTCCACTGACATCCATTGGCCAAGGTATATGCAGTGGTCTACTATATCTAATTCTTCTTCACATATACTTCTTTTCTTTCTTTGATGAATTTATTAAACATAACCTGGCTCTTTTTCAGGTTTATTTTTAAGCCAAATGGTTCTCCTGCTTTGTGCAGCTCTCATATGTCTATTTGTAGCTCTTCTGGATCTTGGGAAAAGAGAACAATATCATTTGCAAATCTTAAGTGATTTAAATAAGCACCAGTGATTTTTATTCCATTTTTTGCCCAGTCTAGTTTGCAAAATACTTCTTAAAGGCAGACTGAGAAAAGAATAGGGATATTGTATTGTCTTGTCGTACACCTTGTTCTATGTTGATTTCCACTTTAAGATCATTAAGGCAAATTGTTACCATTGTTTTTCATATATTGATTGTAGTATATTTATTGTTGCCTTGGTTGAGCAATGCCCTAATTATTGCTTGCTGGAATTCTGAGTTGTAGTCAATGAAATTGTAGTCAATGAAAGCCATGCAAAGAGGCATGGTGTATTTGTTGTACCTTTCAATGACTTGATGAACAACCTGGATGTGATCTATTGTGCTGTAACCACTTCTGAACCCTGCATGCTCCTTTGGCTGTGCATCATTTAATGTTCTTAATATTCTTTTTGCTATTATCTTGGTGAAAACCTTGTCAATGTGTGAAAGGAGGCTTATTGGGCAATAGTTCTTTAAATCATATTGGCCCTTTTCCTGTGTATAAGAAGCACTTCAGCATTTTTCCATTCATCGGTTATTTTTTCTTTTCTGAGGCAACTCAAGGCCAGATGAATTGCAGCCCAGAGTTCTCAAGGACCTGGCAGATGTGATATCGGAACCACTGAACTATATTTTTCAAAGATCCTGGAACACGGGGGAACTACCAGAGGACTGGAAAAGAGCTGATGTAGTTCCCATCCTCAAAAAAGGAAAAAAAATGAATCCAGGAAATTACAGACCTATCAGCCTGACCTCAATACCTGGGAAGATCCTGGAAAAGATAATCAAACAACGAATCAACGAACACCTAGAGGCAAACAAAGTCATTACTAAAAGCCAACATGGGTTTGTCAAAAATAGATCATGCCAGACAAATCTTATTGCATTCTTTGACCAAGTGACAAAATTAGTGGATCAGAGGAATGCTGTGGACATAATTTACTTGGACTTCAGTAAGGCATTTGATAAAGTAGATCACAACCTACTACTTGACAAGATAGAAAAATGTGGGGTAGACAGAATCACCACCAGATGGATCCGTAGCTGGCTGACCGGCCGTACTCAGCGAGTGGTCCTCAATGGAACTGCATCTATATGGAGGGAAGTGTGTAGTGGGGTGCCCCAGGGCTCTGCTCTGGGCCCAGTGCTCTTCAACATCTTCATCAACGATTTGGATGAAGGGATAGATGGGGAACTCATCACACCAAGCTGGCAGGAATAGCCAACATTCCAGAAGACAGGCTTAAGATACAGAAGGATCTGGACAGACTTGAACACTGGGCACTAACTAACAAAATGAAATTCAATGGTGAAAAAAGCAAGGTTCTACATTTAGGCAAGAAAAACCAAATGCACAAGTACAGCATAGGTGGCACCATGCTCAATAGTAGTAACTGTGAGAGGGACCTCGGAGTCCTAGTAGACAATCACTTAAATATGAGCCAGCAGTGTGCTGCAGCTGCCAAAAAGGCCAACACAGTGCTAGGCTGCATTAACAGAGGGATAGAATCAAGATCACGTGAAGTATTAATACCACTCTTCAATGCCTTGGTAAGGCCACACTTGGAATACTGCATCCAGTTTTGGTCACCACGATGTAAAAAAGATGTTGAGACTCTAGAAAGAGTACAGAGAAGAGCAACAAAGATGATTAGGGGACTGGAGGCTAAAACATATAAGGAACGGTTGCTAGAATTGGGTATGTCTAGTTTAACGAAGAGAAGGACAAGGGGGGACATGATAGCAGTATTCCAATATCTCAGGGGCTGCCATAAAGAAGAGGGAATTAAACTATTTTCCAAAGCACCTGAAGGCAGGACAAGAAGCAACGGGTGGAAACTAATCAAGGAGAGAAGCAACCTAGTACTAAGGAGAACTGAGAACAATTAATCAGTGGAACAGCCTGCCTCCAGATGCAGTAAATGCTCCAACACTGGAAGTTTTTAAGAAGAGACTGGACAGCCATTTGTCCGAAATGGTTTAGGGTTTCCTGCCTGAGCAGGGGGTTGGACAAGATGACCTCCAAGGTCCCTTCCAACTTTACTACTATTACTATTACTAACTCAAGTACAGCTTTGCTAGTATCTTGTGTAAACTGTGATCACCAGCTTTCATAATTTCAACCGTAACATAGTCTTGCACTAGAAAAATTGAAATGGTCTCCACTGAGAAATGACTTTGAGGAAGAGCCATTTTCCTGACTGGAAGTGTCTTCTCTGAACGTGCTTTGGAAAACCATGTTTCTATTCAAGTGGTAGCTGACTGAGGGTGCTCAGTACAATACAGTAAAAGATTGTTAATTTCATCTCAATATATTTTTCTCACAGCTAAGGTGCAACAAGAGATTGATGAGGTAGTGGGTACAAATCGCACTCCAAGCATGGAAGACCGCTTGAAGATGCCTTTCACAAATGCTGTGGTCCATGAGGTTCAACGTTATGGGACTGAGAGCCTTGAAAACCTTCCACGGGCAACAACTTGTGATGTAAAGTTCCATGGTTACAACATTCCCAAGGTGTGGCAATAATAATTACTGATAAAGATATTCTGCAGAGGAAAAAAAATAGATGATTGTTATGAGGGCTTTTTTGGTCATAGAACACACTAGAATGGATTTCCAGCACCCTTTTTCAACGGATTTGTGCATGGTAACATTAATATTATTAACTTACCTTGAATAAAATCCCAGTCTTTTAGATACACTAAAAACTGAAGGGTTTTTTTCAACTACAAAGGTAAACCTTGCAGGGTAGGCAAGGCAGGTTGTATGACCTGTGTGAGTTCCACCACCTTTTTGTTTTTTACCAAAAACACTCACTGTTATATAGTCAAAGATCCTTCATATTCAAGGCAGTTTGAATAAGTATGAATTAATATGTATTATTTATGGCATTGTGAATTGCCTAGAGTCATTCTGGATACAAATTTAATAAATTAATTAATTAAACCAAATCTCTCTCCCTTCATTGCATTTCAGAATGTTTGCAGATTGCTCCCTGCTGGCCTATTTTATTTGACACAAGTGAGGCTCTTTATTCTCTGGATGAAGTAGCACCAATTAATGTCATCTGTTTCTTTACCTCCTTCTTCTAGTACATGGCTGTTGTGCCAGTCCTCTCCTCAGTACACCGTGATCTTCTCCACTGGGAGACTCCAGAGAAGTTCAACCCAGATCATTTTTTGAATGAAAAGGGCCAGTTCAGGAAAAGAGATGCTTTCATGCCATTCTCAGCAGGTACAGTCCTCTGGGACAGATAGTATTACCAGTTCATATGCTTGCCTGATCCATGTTATTCTTTAATCAGCTTTGAATAAGCTTTGTTTTCTTGTTTGCAATTTCAGGGAAGAGGGCCTGTCCAGGAGAGGCTCTGGCTAGGATGGAGCTCTTCCTGTTCTTCAGCACTTTGCTCCAGAACTTCACCTTCTCTCTGGATGGGGACACCAAAGACGTAGATATAATGTCTCTGTTTATGATCTTCCAAAATAAGAATCAATCCCTCCTTATACGAGCTGTTAATCGTTCAGTGGACACTTGTGTTCAATAATTAAGACAAGGAAAGGAGTCAAGATCATGATAAGTGACAACTCCTTTCTTTCTTTTCTTTCTTTCTTTCTTTCTTTCTTTCTTTCTTTCTTTCTTTCTTTCTTTCTTTCTTTCTTTTCTCTCTCTCTCTCTCTCTCTCTCTTTCTCTTCTTTTATTTTTTTTCTTTCTTTTCCCCTCCCCTCCATTTTCATCTTCCCCCTCCGCTTCCTTCCTGGCACATATTGTATCCTATAAATTGCTCCTTTTAAGGCCTATAAATTAGATTGGGTGACTTATATCAATAAATAAATAATGCCTGTGAGATCCTGGACTCCAGCTATTGCTGCTGATTGCCAAGTAAGTCTGCAATATATCTTTCTTCATCCAAAATTTGATTGTGGGTATGGCAACAGATCTGTCTGGCCTTACTATGTTCTGAATGGCTCTAGAGTGGGCAGTTATCTTGGAATTTAGCTCAAACTTTAGGGGAGGGGAAGAAACGCTGGCCATTATCATCTGCAAATTGTTGAGGATTTGGAGACCTGTGGTGCAAACTGGATGTGAGGCTCTTGGTTAAATTTGGGCTGTAAGGAACAATTGTGATTGCTGCTTGTGTATTATCTGTTGACCAGCATCATACCTGTTTGAGCAGCTGAATATGTTGTTGTGCTGACAATAGAGACCTGAGGCTGTTGGTTCTTGGAGATTTCAACTTCACTTCTAGTAGCCTTGAGTATAAGGTAGTCCAGGAGTTTATGGCAACCATGGACTTGTCCCAAATCACTACACCCAATGCATATCAGGGGCCACACATTAGTTTTTGTTTTGTGGCAGTAGCAACATACCTAGTTTTGGAGAACATCATTATTAGTTCATTGCCATGATGAAATCATTCTCTGAATGCTTTCTGGTTTGCTGGTGTCACCTGACTTCATGGGGAGGCAAGGCCTGTTAGATCAACCGACCCAAGATTCCTGATGGATCTTGTTGGGTTCAGAGGAGGTTGGGTTTTTCATTTAGGAATTGGTGGGCCATCTGGCTGAGACCTTAGTTGCAGCTTGGAATGCACAATTGCTATGCCCCTTTTATGGTGTGACTGCATTCATATACACTACTTATCAAATATATGCATAAGAAAACAAAAGTCAACACAACATTAAATTACCACAATAATAATAATGATAATAATAATAATAATAATAATAATAACAATAATAATAGGAAGAAGAAGAAGGAGGAGGAGAAGGAGAAGACGAAGAAGAAGAAGAAGAAGAAGAAGAAGAAGAAGAAGAAGAAGAAGAAGAAGAAGAAGAGTAATAATAATAATAATAATAATAATAATAATAATAATAATAATAATAATAATAATAATAATAAAGATTTAGGTTCCATAAAATTCTGGCTTGACAAAAGCTCCTCCCCAAGTTGGCCTGAATTGAAGCAGTATGAGTTGCGAGGTGCCACCACAATACAGTACCAGAGTTTAGCAGAACAGCCTGAGGGCAGGTTCTGCTGCCCATGACACCAGGCAGGTAGATCTTTCCTGCAGTTGTAGCCAATCATCTTCAGCGAAAGTCATGGCAGGTACTACTCCAGAGCCTTTGCTCCCTTCAAAAAATGTTTAATTATTTTATTTTATGTTTGGGGCCAGACAGGATCCATAATAGTTGTCAACTTTATAACAAATTTTCAATTTTTAAATTAATAATTAGAATTTAAAGAAGTCCTAACTTATTTACATCCAGAAAAGGAAACAAAGGGGGTGGGAAAGAGAGGGAATATTTAAATGCTTCATCTTCTTCTTCTTTTTTGTATATCGCTTTTCTTTTCTTTTTCTTTTTTATTTCACTATCAAGTTAAAAAAGAAACAATTTTAAAATCTTTATAAAATATAAAATTGATTGCAATTATCAATTGGAGCACAATAGGAGGGAAATTGAAATTATGCAGTTTCTTAATTTTTAGTTGGGAAGTTTTCTCGTATTTATAATGTGTTCTTCACCAAAGTCAACAGATCACCCAACTTTTGTCTCCTAGGCCAGAAGGAGTTTCAGTCTGTGCATCATAGTTTCAGCCTGTGCTTCCCAACTGACAGTTATCACTGGGATTAAATGGCTACTGTTCCTGCTGAAACAAGGCCATAATTTTTCTTTCCTAGATTAAGGACATTAATTTAGGTTTCTTAATTGATTAAGAAAAAGCATCATCATCCCCATCCCCAACATTCACATGCCTCCTCAGATTAAAAGATTTTTCCAGGTTTTTTTATTATAATGGCTTTTTAAATATATAATATATTTAAATATATTATAAATTATAAATATAATTGCAATTAACAATTAAGAATTCAGATTAGTGCATTGCTCCATCATATAAAACAATATGCATTCATATTATTATTATTATATCCCCTAGACTCTGCTTTTCTTTTTTACTTTTGATGACTGCATGGAGTACTTTCTGCAGATTTCAAGGCAAGGTTTTTGGAAACGGCTTGTCCTTGCCTCCTTAGGATTGGGAGAAAATGACTCCCAGTTGGCTTTGTGTCTAAGGAGGGGGTACTAAAACCCATGGACTTCCAGTTTTTAAGCTAGTATCTTAACGACTATACTAGATTGGCTCTCTAATATTACTTATATTCATATTATGTTTTATTATATTTAGAGCTTCCATAATCTGACATAAAGTAAGGCAGGATTGATTGCTGTTTTCACTATTATATAATTTTATAACATCATATTATATATAAAAATGTTTTTTTTTTATTGAAAATTTTTAAAATTTTTACAAGAAAAAAAAATAACCCTCCCCAACCCACCCCAACCCTCCCACTCCCTCCCTCAACCTTCCCAGAGCTGAATATAGGCTTAATTAAAGTTTCTTGAATTCTTAAAAAAAGTATAAACCATAGATAAATCTAAATACATTACTTAAACAACTAATAGAATGATTAACAATAATATGTATATATATAAAAAACCATAAATATTAAAAAAGAAGAAAAAAATACTTAAAAAGAAAAAGAATAAAGAGAAAGAAAGAAGAAAAGAAATATAAGAAAGTAAAGTAATAAGAAAAAATATAAGGAAAAAGAAAAAATAATACAGTCTATA
Organism: Crotalus tigris; assembly: GCF_016545835.1. Taxonomy (NCBI): domain Eukaryota; kingdom Metazoa; phylum Chordata; class Lepidosauria; order Squamata; family Viperidae; genus Crotalus; species Crotalus tigris. The sequence goes on from NW_024100271.1 coordinate 74,352, forward strand.
AAATATTAAAATTTATATATAAGTTATTGAAAAACTAAATAATATTTTTTTATATCCAACTTGTGTTGTATAAAATCTATCCATTTTTCCCATACCACAAAAAACTTCTCTTGCAATTGGTCCTTTAAAAAAGCCGAAATGTTTGCCATTTCTGCCAGATAAGATACTTTAGAAAACCACTCTTGCAAAGTAGGCAAAGATTCCTTCTTCCAATATTGCCCTACTAACAACCTTGCGGCTGTAATTAAATTTAACATCAATATAACCTCCTTGGTATCACAATCGGTAACAATACCTAGCAAAAACAATTGTGGGGTAAATTTTACCCTCCTTCTAAAAATTCTTTGAATATTCCACCATATCTTAATCCAAAAGGCTTTTATATTTTTACACGACCACCAAATATGGTAATAAGTAGCATCCAAACAGCCACATCTCCAACATTTAGGCTGTAAGTCAGGATACATACGAGACATTTTTTGTGGATCAAGGTGCCATTTATAAAACATTTTATAAAAATTCTCCCTTAAGTTCTGGGCCTGTGTAAATTTAACATTTCTCAGATGATTTCCCAGGTATCTAGTAGAACTGGTTCACCAAAATTTTGTACCCATTTAATCATACATTCTTTAATTAATTCTGGTTCTGAATCCAATTCTACTAGCACCCCATAAATTCTCTTAATGTGAGTTCATCTTTGATCTTTTACTTGTTTGACAAAATTTTCATCTTCTCTAAGCAAGCCCACATTACGATCTATCTTCCATCTATCCGCTATTTGTCTGTACTGAAACCATGAATATATAATATTTTCTTGTGCTAAATCTTCCAAAGATTTTAACTGCCAATTTTTACCATCCCATCTAAGCAATTGTGCTTAAGAAACACTATCCATCTTAACTCCTCTCCTTATCCCCCCTATCGCATGCCAAGGTATAGCCCATAATGGTATTTTAGAATCACTTCTATAATATTTCCTCCAAACCAGAAGTAAAGAAATCCTTATAATATGAGATTTAAAAACCCAGTCAACTTTTTTATTAAAAATTAAATAAGCATGCCATCCAAAAAATAAATCCCAACCCTCCAAGAGGAATATTTCTACATTTGTTAAATTAACCCAATCACTAATTAATGTTAAAGCCACAGCATCATAATACAATTTCAAATTCGGTACCTTGAGTCCACCTCTTTCACGAATGTCTTGTATAATTTTAAGCTTTACTCTTGGTTTTTTCCCTGCCCAAATAAATTTATTGATACCTTTCTGCCATTCATTTAAATTAACCTCATTCTTTAAAATAGGTATCATTTGAAATAAGAAAAGGAACTTAGGCAGGACATTCATTTTAATCGCCGCAATTCTTCCCAAAAGAGATAATTGCAACTTCTCCCAATTTTTCAAGTCTCTTTGTATCCTGACCCACAACCTTTCATAATTATTTTTATACAATTTTACATTAGAGACAGATAAAGTAACCCCCAGATATTTTACTTTATCAACAACCTCAAAATCTGTCAAATTAACCAAAGTCTGCTTATCCATATTAGTCATAAATAATAAAAAAGAATATAAATTAAGAGCCTTTGCAGATGACTTGGTGGTTACCCTGTCCCAACCTACTCACTCCGTAGTAGAGTTATTACAATTGATATACCAATATGGACGGGTTTCGGGTTTTAAAATTAATAACAAGACCAAAATATTACCCGAAAAATGTTTTTAATATATAAAATGTTAGCTATATTTTAAAGATGATATTTTAAAAATGGTGTCTGCATAGCTGTTGAGGGAGGGAAAGCTACTAGGAGCAGATATTTCCCTACAAATTTTCATGGTTCTGATATTTCTCTCTCAAAATTATATGTCTGATTTAAAAACTGCAAAACATTCCTAAAGTTAATATATCAAATTTATTTATTCCAGGAAATTTTGAACGAAAACAGAAAAACAGCAAGAAGGTGACAAGCAACAGGGAGAAAGCAGAACTATTTAACTCATTTTTTGCATCTGTCTTTACACAAAGGGAAAAAACAGACCAACCTATCAAAAATAGTGCCACAAAAAACAAAACAGAAACACAAGTTAAGATAGGCAAGAAAATCGTTAGTGAGCACCTGTCCAGCCTAGATGAGTTCAAATCGCCAGGACCAGACGGATTACACCCCAGAGTTCTCAAGGAACTGGCAGATGTGATATCGGAGCCACTGAACTATATTTTTCAAAGATCCTGGAACACAGGGGAACTACCAGAGGACTGGAAAAGAGCTGATGTAGTTCCCATCCTCAAAAAAGGAAAAAAAATGGATCCAGGAAATTACAGACCTATCAGCCTGACCTCAATACCTGGGAAGATCCTGGAAAAGATAATCAAACAACGAATCAACGAACACCTAGAGGCAAACAAAGTCATTACTAAAAGCCAACATGGGTTTGTCAAAAATAGATCATGCCAGACAAATCTTATTGCATTCTTTGACCAAGTGACAAAATTAGTGGATCAGAGGAATGCTGTGGACATAATTTACTTGGACTTCAGTAAGGCATTTGATAAAGTAGATCACAACCTACTACTTGACAAGATAGAAAAATGTGGGGTAGACAGAACCACCACCAGATGGATCCGTAGCTGGCTGACCGGCCGTACTCAGCGAGTGGTCCTCAATGGAACTGCATCTATATGGAGGGAAGTGTGTAGTGGGGTGCCCCAGGGCTCTGTTCTGGGCCCAGTACTCTTCAAACATCTTCATCAACGATTTGGATGAAGGGATAGATGGGGAACTCATCAAATTTGCAGATGACACCAAGCTGGCAGGAATAGCCAACACTCCAAGACAGGCTTCAGATACAGAAGGATCTGGACAGACTTGAACACTGGGCACTAACTAACAAAATGAAATTCAATGGTGAAAAAAGCAAGGTTCTACATTTAGGCAAGAAAAACCAAATGCACAAGTACAGCATAGGTGGCACCATGCTCAATAGTAGTAACTGTGAGAGGGACCTCGGAGTCCTAGTAGACAATCACCTAAATATGAGCCAGCAGTGTGCTGCAGCTGCCAAAAAGGCCAACACAGTGCTAGGCTGCATTAACAGAGGGATAGAATCAAGATCACGTGAAGTATTAATACCACTCTTCAATGCCTTGGTAAGGCCACACTTGGAATACTGCATCCAGTTTTGGTCACCACGATGTAAAAAAGATGTTGAGACTCTAGAAAGAGTACAGAGAAGAGCAACAAAGATGATTAGGGGACTGGAGTCTAAAACATATAAGAACGGTTGCTGGAATTGGGTATGCTCTAGTTACCGAAGAGAAGGACAAGGGGGACATGATAGCAGTATCCAATATCTCAGGGGCTGCCATTCAAAGAACTGACGGGAATAAGCTATTTTCCAAAGCACCGAAGGCAAGGAACAAGAAGCAACGGGTGGAAAACTAATCAAGGAAGAGAAGCAACCTAGAATAAGGAGAAAATACTGACAGTGAGAACAATTAATCGCAGTGGAAAGCTTGCCTCCAGAAGCAGTAAATGCTCCAACACTGAAGTTTTTAAGAAGAGACTGGACAGCCATTTGTCCGAAATGGTGTAGGGTTTCCTGCCCGAGCAGGGGGTTGGACTAGATGACCTCCAAGGTCCCTTCCAACTTTACTACTATTACTATTACCCGGTTTTCTATCACTGAACTTTTTAACCTTTACAAAGTAAATAAAAGAGTTTGAAACAAAAATAGCAATTTTTAGTAAAGGAGATATTCCTGCAGTAATTGCTGCAGTCTTGCCCCATCATATTTGGTATAAGTGTTTCCAAAGAGAATCATAATTAGTTTCACAACATTCATATACTTCGTAATCTATGCATCTAAATAAGGAAATCTTATCTAATGAGTAGCTCAATTGATTAAAACCATTAAGTACCTGTATGGAAAAACAACAGATAGGTTTTTTTTAATTAGTCGGGAGTCTAGAAACATCTACAATGTCTTACCAATGTTAAACTGTATATCCAGAAGTAGATTAGATAATACAAGAATTTATTATTATTATATTGGAGATCATCGCACAGTCAGCCAGATGTTCAGATTGGATTTGGCATTTTGTCTACCTATCGAGTCCTTACCCAGGACCTGGGATAGGCAGATGTGGATGTTTGATGGTATTACAGATATCGTCGCAGGATGGAAGCAGTTCCTAGTAAGGCCGCCTTTTGCAATTGACTAATAGCGAATTTGTCAATGCAATGGTGTTCAAGTGGCGCTCCAGTTGTTTTGGGATTGCAACCTAGGAGCCTATTACTATTGGTACTACTCTTGTTCGCTCTTGCCACAGTCTTTCTATTTTATTTGTAGGGCTTTGTATTTGTTATCTTCTCCAGTTCTTTTCTCTTCCATTCTTGCGTATCTCCAAGGCACTGCCACGTCCACTATCCAGACTTTTTTGTCTTTTTATCGACAATTGTTAAGTCTGGGGTGTTATGTTGCAGGTGCTTGTCTGTTTGAATTCTGAAGTCCCAGAGAAGTTTAATTTTATCATTTTCTATGACTTTCTCTATTTTATGATCCCACCAGTTTTTGCTTACAGGCAAGTGATATTTTTTGCAGATCTTCCAATGCACCATTGTTGCTACTTTGTCATGCCGCTGCTTGTAATCAGTGTGTGCAATCTTCTTGCAACAGCTTACAAGTGGTCCACTGTTTCTTCAGTTTCTTTGCATAGGCGGCACTAACTGTCTGTTGCTGTCTTCTCAATTTTGACTTTGTATGCATTTGTCCTTAAGGCTTGGTCTTGTGCAGCCAGAATTAGTCCCTCGGTCTCTTTCTTCAATTTTCCTGCTCTTAGCCATTGCCAGGTTTTATTATTATCTGCTTTCCCAGCTATTTTTTTAATGTATTGGCATGTAGTGCTTTGTCTTCCCATGCCTCTATTCTGTTCTTCATTTGGTCTTTCTTGTAGGCCAGTTTGGTCTCTCCAGTAGTTAGTAAGCCTTCCTGATATACTAATTTCGGTGCATCTTCATCATTGTTCTTCAGATATTCTTCCAAAGCCATTTTTTCTTCTTCAACCATCTGATGTACTTGTAGCATTCCACGCCCCACCTATTTGCCTGGTAGATAAAGTCTGTCAATGTCACTGCGTGGATGAAGGGCATGATTCATTGTCATTATTTTTCTGGTCTTCCTATCCATTGCTTTTAGTTCTGCTTGAGTCCAGTCCACTATTCCAGCAGTGTACCTAATGACTGGGATTGCCCAGGTGTTGATTGCCTTTATGGTATTTCCTCCATTGAGTTTGGACTTTAAGATCTTCTGCACTCTCTTGATGTATTCACCTCTAATCTTTTTCTTGACTTCAGTGTGCTTGATGTTGTCAGCTTGAAGGATACCCAAGTATTTGTAGTATTCTTCCTCATCCAGACTTTTAATGTTATTTTCGTGGGGCATCTTGATTCCTTCAGTTTTCACTATTTTTCCTTTGTTGATAGTAAGTGTGGCACATTTGTCCAAGCCAAACTCCATTACAATATCTTGGCTATATATACGGACAGTGTTGAGCAGCGATTCTATTTCAGATGATGTTTTTCCATACAGCTTCAGATCATCCATGTAAAGGAGATGGGATAGTCTGGTAGATGTTTTTGATGTTTGATAGCCATGTCTGAGTTATTCAGTATTGCTGACAGAGGAAACAGTGCAATAACAAATAGTAATGATGACAATGAATCTCCTTGAAATATTCCTCTCTTGATATTAACCTCTCCCAGTCTCTCCCCATTGATCTGCAACTGTGTCTTCCATTGTGCCATCGATCTTTGCACAAATTTTGTGATGTTTCTACTGACTCCTGTTATTTCTAGGCACTTGATTATCCAGTCATGTGGCAGAGAGTCAAATGCCTTTTTGTAGTCAATCCATGCCACATTCAGTTGGTCTTCCTTTTCTTGCAGTTTTCCAAGATCATTTTGGCTATTAGGAGTTGATCTTTTGTTCCTCTGCTATGGGCAGTTTCTTTCCGCTCAAGTGGAAAGAGATTGTTTTAAACTAGATGCTGTTGCACTGCACAGCATACTACACCAGTTAGTAATTTGAAGTTGTTGTGTAAGCAGGATTGGCCGCTCGTTACCTGGTTTGCCTTTCTGCTGGATTTTTATTATAGGTAGGTTTTCCCAGTGTTAGCACTTTTCAATTTTCTCATCCTTGTAGCATATATTGTTGAACTGTTTGGCAATGAAGTGGGTGTATAACAGTTAGATGTTTCAGCCAAAACCCATGCAGTTCATCTTCACTGGTGCTGACCAATTTTTGATTTTCCTTGCTCTTTTTTCTACCATTTGTGTTGTTATTACTAGTTCTTTCATTTCAACTTCTGTTTTATTTGCATCCACCTCTTTTCACCAAGCCGCATCTTTGTTGTATTTCTTTGGGTTATCCCATATCTGCTTCCAGAACTGCACTGTTTCTTCCTTGTCAAGTACTGACTGATTCCTTGCAGTTTCTCCATTGATGGACTGGTAGAAACGTTTCTGATTGGATTGAAATTGGAGTTCTGCCTATAGTTTGCAATTCGAGCTTCATATCTACTGATTTTCCTGGCTATAGCTGTTATTTGTTGCTTTATTATTTCCAGTGCTTCCTTGATCTTCCTTGTTTCTAAGTGGTATTTCTTTATTAGGTATTCTTTGGTCTTCTTGTTCTTCAGCTTCTTTTCTTTCATCTGTTCTAGCTTCTTGCATGTGATCTTAACTTGCTGAGCTTATTTTCTAGTCTAACCTTCCATTTTTCTGGTGCTCTGTTGTTTGTTTTTTCTTTGTTGTTGATTTGCATCCCAGGTATTCTGTTATAACTGCAGCTGTGCTGTACATTAGTTGGTTTGTTTCTTGCAATGAATTGGTGCTTAAACTTGATATTGCAATATTTGCATCTTTTAATGCTTGTGCTAGCTGTTTCTTTGGAACAAGCTTCAATGCAGGTAGCCTTATTCTATTGTTTTTGTGCTGTTCTAGATGCTCAGTTATTCGTTGTTTCAATTCTTTTATTTCTTTAGTTAGAGGGTTTTGTTCTTCCTGAGGAAGAGGTGCCTGGTTTCCAAATGAGAACAGTTGTATATCTCTACTGGATTCTTTCACTGCCAACTCCCCCTGGTTTGCCTCTACATTCTGACTTACTTCTGGTAAGGCTTTGATTTCTTTGCCCTGGGTAAACCTTTGCAGTTCGTCCAATTCTGTTTCTGTGAATATTTTATTTCGTTTTATAAATCGGCGTTGATCTGCTAGTCTCTGTTCTGTTATTTCTGATTCTGGATGTTGTTCTTTCCAGAACTGGTGCATTCGTTTTAGATATCCTCTTCTTGTTGGACTTGATCTGTAGTAACAGATCATTATTTCTTTGTTTTCCATAACTGTGTATCTGCGACGGGTAAACACCTTTTCTTCCAGTAGTTCTGCAGCTGCTGGCCCTGGTTGCTCAGCCAACAGTCCTGAGTCCTGTAACCCATTTTTCACCAGATATCCAGGAACTCCAATATCTAGTGCGGACCTTGTTAACCCGGGCGACGTCCGAGCCGGTCTGGCATTCTGAAATTTACGTCTCACCATATTTGTTATGGGAGAGACACTCTTTGTCTGACTCCTCTGATGAGACCTGTCCAGTATGGTTGAACCTCTGGCATAGCTCTCATCTTCCTCAGAGTACACAAGCCCCACAACCACGTCAAGGTAGTGCCTCACTGGGGTTTTATTATTATTATTTTATTATTATTATTATTATTATTATTATATCGATCATTGCCAGTCAGCCAGATGTTCAACGGATTTGGCATTTTGTCTAATATCGAGTCCTTACCCAGGACCTGGGATAGCAGATGTGGTGTTTGTGATATTACAGATATCGTCGCAGGATGGAAGCAGTTCCTAATAGGCTGCCTTTTGCAATTGACTAATAGCGAATTTGTCAATGCCAATGTGTTCAAGTGGTGCTCCAGTTGTTTTGGGATTGCACCCAAGGAGCCTATGACTATTGGTACTACCCTTGCTTGCTTTTGCCACAGTCTTTCTATTTCTATTTGTAGGTCTTTGTATTTTGTTATCTTCTCCTGTTCTTTCTCTTCTATTCTGCTGTCTCCAGGCACTGCCACGTCCACTATCCAGACTTTTTTGTCTTTCTTATCGACAATTGTTAAGTCTGGGGTTTATGTTGCAGGTGCTTGTCTGTTTGAATTCTGAAGTCCCAGAGCAGTTTAATTTTATCATTTTCTATGACTTTCTCTATTTTATGATCCCACCAGTTTTTGCTTACAGGCAAATGATATTTTTTGCAGATCGTCCAATGCACCATTGTTGCTACTTTGTCATGCCGCTGCTTGTAATCAGTCTGTGCAATCTTCTTGCAACAGCTTACCAAGTGGTCCACTGTTTCTTCAGCTTCTTTGCATAGGCGGCACGTACTGTCTGTTGCTGTCTTCTCAATTTTGACTTTGTATGCATTTGTCCTTAAGGATTGGTCTTGTGCAGCCAGAATTAGTCCCTCGGTCTCTTTCTTCAATTTTCCTGCTCTTAGCCATTGCCAGGTTTTATTATTATCTGCTTTCCCAGCTATTTTTTTCATGTACTGGCCATGTAGTGCTTTATTACTATTATTATTATTATTATTATTATTATTATTATTATTATTATTATTATTATTATAGAAAGAATTTCAGAAATAGCAGTAAAGGAAATGGAATTATTTCTCAAAGAAAATAAAA
>NW_024100272.1:0-13760 GCF_016545835.1 Crotalus tigris
GCCTGCTCTATTTATATTTCCTGGTAAAATACATGGGAAAATCCCATTTGAGGAAAATTGCACTTAGGGTTAGGGTTAGGCCAACATGAACTCATATATCACAATGGACAACGCAAATATATTCGGAGTGCTTGGGTATGGTTAGGAGGGAAGAGGCTTTTCTAAGCTGCCCTATTTAATTTTCTTCATAAAATATATGGGAATATCCAATTGGAGGAAAATTCCACTTAGGGTTAGGGTTAGGTCACCGTGAACTCATAGAGCAAAATGGACATCGCCAATAAGTTCGGAGTGGTTGATGATGGTTAGGAAGGCACTGACTTTTCTAGCCTGCCCTCTCTATGTTTCCTAGTAAAATACATGGGAAAATCCCAGTGGAGGAAAATTCCACTTAGGGTTAGGGTTAGGTCACCATGAACTCATAGAGCATAAAGTATGTCGCCAAGAAATTTGTAATGGTTGGTTATGGTTAGGAGGGCATTGAGTTTTCTAGGCTGCCCTATATATGTTTCTTGGTAAAATAGATGGGAAAATCCCATTTGAGGAAAATTCCAGTTAGGGTTAGGGTTAGGTCACCATGAAATCATACAGCAAAATGGACATCGCCAATATATTTGGAGTGCTTTGTTATGGTTAGGAGGGCAGCGACTTTTCTAGGCTGCCCTATCTATGTTTCCTGGTAAAATATATGGGAATATCCCATTGGAGGAAAATTCCACTTAGGTGTAGGGTTAGGTCAACGTGAACTCATAGAGCAAAATGGACATCGCCATTAACGTTCGGAGTGTTGATTATGGTAGGAAGGGGCAACTGACCTTCTAGCCTGCCCTCTCTATGTTTCCCTAGCGAAAATACTGGAAATCCCATTGGAGGAAAATTCCACTTAGGGTTAGGGTTAGTCACCGTGAAATCAACAGCAAAATGGACATGCGCCAATAAGTTCAGAGACGGTTTGGTAGGGTTAGAAAGGCAACTGACTTTTCTAGCCTGCCCTAATCTATATTTCCTGTAAATACTTCGGGGAAATCCCTTTGAGAATAATTCCGTAGGAGTTAGGGTTAGGTCACCCTAAACTCATAGATCAAAATGGACATCGGCAACACATTCGTAGTGGTTGTACATGATTAGGAGGGTGCTGGCTTTTCTAGCCTGCTCTATTTATATTTCTGGTAAAATACATGGGAAAATCCCATTGGAGGAAAATTCCAGTTAGGGTTAGGGTTATGTCACCATCAACTGATACAGCAAAATCGACATAGCCAATATATTTGGAGTGGTTGATTATGGTTAGGAAGTCACTGACTTTTCTAGCCTGCTCTATCTATATTTCCTCTTAAAATACTTGGGAAAATCCCTTTTGAGAAAAATTCCAGTAGGAGTTAGGATTAGGTCACCATGAACTCATACAGCAAAATGGACATCGCCAACATATTCGGAGTGGTTGTGGATGGTTAGGAGGGTGCTGGCTTTTCTAGCCTGCTCTATTTATATTTCCTGGTAAAATACATGGGAAAATCCCATTTGAGGAAAATTGCACTTAGGGTTAGGGTTAGGCCAACATGAACTCATATATCAAAATGGACAACGCAAAAATATTCGGAGTGCTTGGGTATGGTTAGGAGGGAAGAGGCTTTTCTAAGCTGCCCTATTTAATTTTCTTCATAAAATATATGGGAATATCCCATTGGAGGAAAATTCCACTTAGGGTTAGGGTTAGGTCACCGTGAACTCATAGAGCAAAATGGACATCGCCAATAAGTTCGGAGTTGTTGATTATGGTTAGGAAGGCACTGACTTTTCTAGCCTGCCCTCTCTATGTTTCCTAGTAAAATACATGGGAAAATCCAATTGGAGGAAAATTCCACTTAGGGTTAGGGTTAGGTCACCATGAACTCATAGAGCATAAAGTATGTCGCCAAGAAATTTGTAGTGGTTGGTTATGGTTAGGAGGGCATTGAGTTTTCTAGGCTGCCCTATCTATGTTTCTTGGTAAAATATATGGGAAAATCCCATTTGAGGAAAATTCCAGTTAGGGTTAGGGTTAGGTCACCATGAAATCATACAGCAAAATGGACATCGCCAAGATATTTGGAGTGCTTTGTTATGGTTTGGAGGGCAGCAACTTTTCTAGGCTGCCCTATCTATGTTTCCTGGTAAAATATATGGGAATATCCCATTGGAGGAAAATTCCACTTAGGTTTAGGGTTAGGTCACCGTGAACTCATAGAGCAAAATGGACATCGCCAATAAGTTCAGAGCGGTTGGTTATGGTTAGGAAGGCACTGACTTTTCTAGCCTGCCCTGTCTATATTTCCTGGTAAAATACTTGGGAAAATCCCTTTTGAGAAAAATTCCAGTAGGAGTTAGGATTAGGTCACCATGAACTCATACAGCAAAACGGACATCGCCAACATATTCGGAGTGCTTGTGGATGGTTAGGAGGGTGCTGGCTTTTCTAGCCTGCTCTATTTATATTTCCTGGTAAAATACATGGGAAAATCCCATTTGAGGAAAATTGCACTTAGGGTTAGGGTTAGGCAAACATGAACTCATATATCAAAATGGACAACGCAAATATATTCGGAGTGCTTGGGTATGGTTAGGAGGGAAGAGGCTTTTCTAAGCTGCCCTATTTAATTTTATTCATAAAATATATGGGAATATCCCATTGGAGGAAAATTCCACTTAGGGTTAGGGTTAGGTCACCGTGAACTCATAGAGCAAAATGGACATCGCCAATAAGTTCAGAGCGGTTGGTTATGGTTAGGAAGGCACTGACTTTTCTAGCCTGCCCTCTCTATGTTTCCTAGTAAAATACATGGGAAAATCCCATTGGAGGAAAATTCCACTTAGGGTTAGGGTTAGGTCATCATGAACTCATAGAGCATAAAGTATGTCGCCACGAAATTTGTAGTGGTTGGTTATGGTTAGGAGGGCATTGAGTTTTCTAGGCTGCCCTATCTATGTTTCTTGGTAAAATAGATGGGAAAATCCCATTTGAGGAAAATTCCAGTTAGGGTTAGGGTTAGGTCACCATGAAATCATACAGCAAAATGGACATCGCCAAGATATTTGGAGTGCTTTGTTATGGTTTGGAGGGCAGCGACTTTTCTAGGCTGCCCTATCTATGTTTCCTGGTAAAATATATGGGAATATCCCATTGGAGGAAAATTCCACTTAGGTTTAGGGTTAGGTCACCGTGAACTCATAGAGCAAAATGGACATCGCCAATAAGTTCAGAGCGTTTGGTTATGGTTAGGAAGGCACTGACTTTTCTAGCCTGCCCTATCTATATTTCCTGGTAATATACTTGGGAAAATCCCTATTGAGAATAATTCCAGTAGGAGTTAGGGTTAGGTCACCCTAAACTCATACAGCAAAATGGACTCGGCAACACATTCGTAGTGTTGACATGATTAGGAGGGTGCGGGCTTTTCTAAGCCTGCTCTATTTATATTATCTGGTACAATACAGGGGGAAATTCACCATTGGAGGAAAAATTCCAGTTAGGGTTTAGGGTTTTCAACCATCAACTCATACAGCAAAACGACATAGCCATATCAATTTGAGTGGTTGTTGATTACGGTTGGAAGTCACTGAACTTTTCTAGCCTGCTCGATCTATATTTCCTCTTAAAAAAAATACTTGGGAAAATCCCTTTGTGAGAAAAATTCCAGTAGGAGTTTATGTAGGTCCCTGAATCTACAGCAAAAATGGACATATCGCCAACTATTCGGAGTGGTTGTGGATTGGTTAGGAGGGTGCTGGCTTTTCTAGCCTGCCCTCTCTATTTTTCCTAGTAAAATACATGGGAAAATCCCATTGGAGGAAAATTCCACGTAGGGTTAGGGTTAGGTCATCATGAACTCATAGAGCATAAAGTATGTCGCCAAGAAATTTGTAGTGGTTGGTTATGGTTAGGAGGGCATTGAGTTTTCTAGGCTGCCCTATCTATGTTTCTTGGTAAAATATATGGGAAAATCCCATTTGAGGAAAATTCCAGTTAGGGTTAGGGTTAGGTCACCATGAAATCATACAGCAAAATGGACATCGCCAAGATATTTGGAGTGCTTTGTTATGGTTTGGAGGGCAGCAACTTTTCTAGGCTGCCCTATCTATGTTTCCTGGTAAAATATATGGGAATATCCCATTGGAGGAAAATTCCACTTAGGTTTAGGGTTAGGTCACCGTGAACTCATAGAGCATAAAGTATGTCGCCAAGAAAATTTGTAGTGGTTGTTTATGGTTATGAGGGCATTGAGTTTTCTAGGCTGCTCCTATCTATGTTTCTTGGTAAAATAGATGGGAAAATCCCACTTGAGGAAAATTCAAGTTAGGGTTAGGGTTAGGTCACCATGAAATCATACAGCAAAATGGACATCGCCAAGATATTTGGAGTGCTTTGTTATGGTTTGGAGGGCAGCGACTTTTCTAGGCTGCCCTATCTATGTTTCATGGTAAAATATATGGGAATATCCCATTGGAGGAAAATTCCACTTAGGTTTAGGGTTAGGTCACCGTGAACTCATAGAGCAAAATGGACATCGCCAATAAGTTCAGAGAGTTTGGTTATGGTTAGGAAGGCACTGACTTTTCTAGCCTGCCCTATCTATATTTCCTGGTAAAATACTTGGGAAAATCCCTATTGAGAATAATTCCAGTAGGAGTTAGGGTTAGGTCACCCTAAACTCATACAGCAAAATGGACATCGGCAACACATTCATAGTGGTTGTACATGATTAGGAGGGTGCTGGCTTTTCTAGCCTGCTCTATTTATATTTCTGGTAAAATACATGGGAAAATCCCATTGGAGGAAAATTCCAGTTAGGGTTAGGGTTATGTCACCATCAACTCATACAGCAAAATCGACATAGCCAATATATTTAGAGTGGTTGATTACGGTTAGGAAGTCACTGACTTTTCTAGCCTGCTCTATCTATATTTCCTCTTAAAATACTTGGGAAAATCCCTTTTGAGAAAAATTCCAGTAGGAGTTAGGATTAGGTCACCATGAACTCATACAGCAAAATGGACATCGCCAACATATTCAGAGTGGTTGTGGATGGTTAGGAGTGTGCTGGCTTTTCTAGCCTGCTCTATTTATATTTCCTGGTAAAATACATGGGAAAATCCCATTTGAGGAAAATTGCACTTAGGGTTAGGGTTAGGCCAACATGAACTCATATATCAAAATGGACAACGCAAATATATTCGGAGTGCTTGGGTATGGTTAGGAGGGAAGAGGCTTTTCTAAGCTGCCCTATATAATTTTCTTCATAAAATATATGGGAATATCCCATTGGAGGAAAATTCCACTTAGGGTTAGGGTTAGGTCACCGTGAACTCATAGAGCAAAATGGACATAGCCAATAAGTTCGGAGTGGTTGATTATGGTTAGGAAGGCACTGACCTTTCTAGCCTGCCCTCTCTATGTTTCCTAGCAAAATACATGGGAAAATCCCATTGGAGGAAAATTCCACTTAGGGGTAGGGTTAGGTCATCATGAACTCATAGAGCATAAAGTATGTCGCCAAGAAATTTGTAGTGGTTGGTTATGGTTAGGAGGGCATTGAGTTTTCTAGGCTGCCCTATATATGTTTCTTGGTAAAATAGATGGGAAAATCCCATTTGAGGAAAATTCCAGTTAGGGTTAGGGTTAGGTCACCATGAAATCATACAGCAAAATGGACATCGCCAAGATATTTGGAGTGCTTTGTTATGGTTTGGAGGGCAGCGACTTTTCTAGGCTGCCCTATCTATGTTTCCTGGTAAAATATATGGGAATATCCCATTGTAGGAAAATTCCACTTAGGTGTAGGGTTAGGTCACCGTGAACTCATAGAGCAAAATGGACATCGGCAACACATTCATAGTGGTTGTACATGATTAGGAGGGTGCTGGCTTTTCTAGCCTGCTCTATTTATATTTCTGGTAAAATACATGGGAAAATCCCATTGGAGGAAAATTCCAGTTAGGGTTAGGGTTATGTCACCATCAACTCATACAGCAAAATCGACATAGCCAATATATTTAGAGTGGTTGATTACGGTTAGGAAGTCACTGACTTTTCTAGCCTGCTCTATCTATATTTCCTCTTAAAATACTTGGGAAAATCCCTTTTGAGAAAAATTCAAGTAGGAGTAAGGATTAGGTCACCATGAACTCATACAGCAAAATGGACATCGCCAACATATTCAGAGTGGTTGTGGATGGTTAGGAGTGTGCTGGCTTTTCTAGCCTGCTCTATTTATATTTCCTGGTAAAATACATGGGAAAATCCCATTTGAGGAAAATTGCACTTAGGGTTAGGGTTAGGCCAACATGAACTCATATATCAAAATGGACAACGCAAATATATTCGGAGTGCTTGGGTATGGTTAGGAGGGAAGAGGCTTTTCTAAGCTGCCCTATTTAATTTTCTTCATAAAATATATGGGAATATCCCATTGGAGGAAAATTCCACTTAGGGTTAGGGTTAGGTCACCGTGAACTCATAGAGCAAAATGGACAGTGCCAATAAGTTCGGAGTGGTTGATTATGGTTAGGAAGGCACTGACCTTTCTAGCCTGCCCTCTCTATGTTTCCTAGCAAAATACATGGGAAAATCCCATTGGAGGAAAATTCCACTTAGGGTTAGGGTTAGGTCATCATGAACTCATAGAGCATAAAGTATGTCGCCAAGAAATTTGTAGTGGTTGGTTATGGTTAGGAGGGCATTGACTTTTCTAGTCTGCCCTATCTATGTTTCTTGGTAAAATAGATGGGAAAATCCCATTTGAGGAAAATTCCAGTTAGGGTTAGGGTTAGGTCACCATGAAATCATACAGCAAATGGACATCGCCAAGATATTTGGTGCTTTGTATGGGTTTGGAGGGCAGCGCTTTTCTAGGCTGCCCTATCTATGTTTCCTGGTAAAATTTGGAAGTATCCCATTGGAGGAAAATTCCACTTAGGTTAGGGTTAAAGGTCACCGTGAACTCATAGAGCAAAATGGACATCGCCAATAAGTTCAGAGCATTTGGTTATGGTTAGGAAGGCACTGACTTTTCTAGCCTGCCCTATCTATATTTCCTGGTAAAATACTTGGGAAAATCCCTATTGAGAATAATTCCAGTAGGAGTTAGGGTTAGGTCACCCTAAACTCATACAGCAAAATGGACATCGGCAACACATTCATAGTGGTTGTACATGATTAGGAGGGTGCTGGCTTTTCTAGCCTGCTCTATTTATATTTCTGGTAAAATACATGGGAAAATCCCATTGGAGGAAAATTCCAGTTAGGGTTAGGGTTATGTCACCATCAACTCATACAGCAAAATCGACATAGCCAATATATTTAGAGTGGTTGATTACGGTTAGGAAGTCACTGACTTTTCTAGCCTGCTCTATCTATATTTCCTCTTAAAATACTTGGGAAAATCCCTTTTGAGAAAAATTCCAGTAGGAGTTAGGATTAGGTCACCATGAACTCATACAGCAAAATGGACATCGCCAACATATTCAGAGTGGTTGTGGATGGTTAGGAGTGTGCTGGCTTTTCTAGCCTGCTCTATTTATATTTCCTGGTAAAATACATGGGAAAATCCCATTTGAGGAAAATTGCACTTAGGGTTAGGGTTAGGCCAACATGAACTCATATATCAAAATGGACAACGCAAATATATTCGGAGTGCTTGGGTATGGTTAGGAGGGAAGAGGCTTTTCTAAGCTGCCCTATATAATTTTCTTCATAAAATATATGGGAATATCCCATTGGAGGAAAATTCCACTTAGGGTTAGGGTTAGGTCACCGTGAACTCATAGAGCAAAATGGACATAGCCAATAAGTTCGGAGTGGTTGATTATGGTTAGGAAGGCACTGACCTTTCTAGCCTGCCCTCTCTATGTTTCCTAGCAAAATACATGGGAAAATCCCATTGGAGGAAAATTCCACTTAGGGGTAGGGTTAGGTCATCATGAACTCATAGAGCATAAAGTATGTCGCCAAGAAATTTGTAGTGGTTGGTTATGGTTAGGAGGGCATTGAGTTTTCTAGGCTGCCCTATATATGTTTCTTGGTAAAATAGATGGGAAAATCCCATTTGAGGAAAATTCCAGTTAGGGTTAGGGTTAGGTCACCATGAAATCATACAGCAAAATGGACATCGCCAAGATATTTGGAGTGCTTTGTTATGGTTTGGAGGGCAGCGACTTTTCTAGGCTGCCCTATCTATGTTTCCTGGTAAAATATATGGGAATATCCCATTGTAGGAAAATTCCACTTAGGTGTAGGGTTAGGTCACCGTGAACTCATAGAGCAAAATGGACATCGGCAACACATTCATAGTGGTTGTACATGATTAGGAGGGTGCTGGCTTTTCTAGCCTGCTCTATTTATATTTCTGGTAAAATACATGGGAAAATCCCATTGGAGGAAAATTCCAGTTAGGGTTAGGGTTATGTCACCATCAACTCATACAGCAAAATCGACATAGCCAATATATTTAGAGTGGTTGATTACGGTTAGGAAGTCACTGACTTTTCTAGCCTGCTCTATCTATATTTCCTCTTAAAATACTTGGGAAAATCCCTTTTGAGAAAAATTCAAGTAGGAGTAAGGATTAGGTCACCATGAACTCATACAGCAAAATGGACATCGCCAACATATTCAGAGTGGTTGTGGATGGTTAGGAGTGTGCTGGCTTTTCTAGCCTGCTCTATTTATATTTCCTGGTAAAATACATGGGAAAATCCCATTTGAGGAAAATTGCACTTAGGGTTAGGGTTAGGCCAACATGAACTCATATATCAAAATGGACAACGCAAATATATTCGGAGTGCTTGGGTATGGTTAGGAGGGAAGAGGCTTTTCTAAGCTGCCCTATTTAATTTTCTTCATAAAATATATGGGAATATCCCATTGGAGGAAAATTCCACTTAGGGTTAGGGTTAGGTCACCGTGAACTCATAGAGCAAAATGGACAGTGCCAATAAGTTCGGAGTGGTTGATTATGGTTAGGAAGGCACTGACCTTTCTAGCCTGCCCTCTCTATGTTTCCTAGCAAAATACATGGGAAAATCCCATTGGAGGAAAATTCCACTTAGGGTTAGGGTTAGGTCATCATGAACTCATAGAGCATAAAGTATGTCGCCAAGAAATTTGTAGTGGTTGGTTATGGTTAGGAGGGCATTGACTTTTCTAGTCTGCCCTATCTATGTTTCTTGGTAAAATAGATGGGAAAATCCCATTTGAGGAAAATTCCAGTTAGGGTTAGGGTTAGGTCACCATGAAATCATACAGCAAAATGGACATCGCCAAGATATTTGGAGTGCTTTGTTAGGGTTTGGAGGGCAGCGACTTTTCTAGGCTGCCCTATCTATGTTTCCTGGTAAAATATATGGGAATATCCCATTGGAGGAAAATTCCACTTAGGTTTAGGGTTAGGTCACCGTGAACTCATAGAGCAAAATGGACATCGCCAATAAGTTCAGAGCGTTTGGTTATGGTTAGGAAGGCACTGACTTTTCTAGCCTGCCCTATCTATATTTCCTGGTAAAATACTTGGGAAAATCCCTTTTGAGAATAATTCCAGTAGGAGTTAGGGTTAGGTCACCATCTACTCATACAGCAAAATGGACATCGGCAACATATTCGGAGTGGTTGTACATGACTAGGAGGGTGCTGGCTTTTCTAGCCTGCTCTATTTATATTTCTGGTAAAATACATGGGAAAATCCCATTGGAGGAAAATTCCAGTTAGGGTTAGGGTTATGTCACCATCAACTCATACAGCAAAATCTACATAGCCAATATATTTGGAGTGGTTGATTACGGTTAGGAAGTCACTGACTTTTCTAGCCTGCTCTATCTATATTTCCTCTTAAAATACTTGGGAAAATCCCTTTTGAGAAAAATTCCAGTAGGAGTTAGGATTAGGTCACCATGAACTCATACAGCAAAATGGACATCGCCAACATATTTGGAGTGGTTGTGGATGGTTAGGAGTGTGCTGGCTTTTCTAGCCTGCTCTATTTATATTTCCTGGTAAAATACATGGGAAAATCCCATTTGAGGAAAATTGCACTTAGGGTTAGGGTTAGGCCAACATGAATATCATATATCAAATGGACAACGCAAATATATTCGTAGTGCTTGGTATAGGTTAGGAGGAGAGGCTTTTTCTAAGCTTCCCATATTTAATTTTCTTCATAAATAATATGGGATATCCCTTTGGAGGAAAATTCCCTTAGGTTTAGGTTGGTCCCGTGAACTCAGAGAGTAAAATGGACATTGCCAGCAAATTCGGAATGCTTGTGTATGTTTAGGAAGGCACTGACCTTTCCACCCTGTCCTATCTATGTTTCCTGGTAAAATACATGGGAAAATCCCATTGGAGGAAAATTCCACTTAGGGTTAGGGTTACGTTACCATGAACTCGTAGAGCAAAATGGACTTCACCAACAAATTCAGAGTTCCTGGTATGGTTAGGAGGGCACTGACTTTTCTGGCCTACCCTATCAATGTTTCCTGGTAAAATAGATGGAAAATCCCATTGGAGGAAAATTACACTTACTGTTAGGGTTACGTCACCATCAACCGTGAGAGGAAAATGGGTGTCACCAACTAATTTGGAGTGCTTTGTTATGGTTTGGCGGGCAGCGACTTTTCTTTCTAAGGCTGCCCTATCTATGTTTCCTGGTAAAATATATGGGAATATCCCTTGGAGGAAAATTCCACTTAGGTTTTTAGGTTAGGTCACCGTGACTCATAGAGTGCAAATGGACATCGCCATAATTTCAGAGCGTTTGGTTATGTTAGAAGCACTGATTTTTCTAGCCTGCCCTATCTAATAATTTTCCTGTAAAAATACTTGGGAAAATCCCTATTGAGAATAATTCCAGTAGGAGTTAGGGTTAGGTCACCCTAAACTCATACAGCAAAATGGACCTCGGCAACACATTCGTAGTGGTTGTACATGATTAGGAGGGTGCTGGCTTTTCTAGCCTGCTCTATTTATATTTCTGGTAAAATACATGGGAAAATCCCATTGGAGGAAAATTCCAGTTAGGGTTAGGGTTATGTCACCATCAACTCATACAGCCAAATCGACATAGCCAATATATTTGGAGTGGTTGATTACGGTTAGGAAGTCACTGACTTTTCTAGCCTGCTCTATCTATATTTCCTCTTAAAATACTTGGGAAAATCCCTTTTGAGAAAAATTCCATTAGGAGTTAGGGTTAGGTCACCATGAACTCATACAGCAAAATGGACATCGCCAATATATTTGGAGTGGTTTGTTATGGTTAGGAGGGCAGCGACTTTTCTAGGCTGCCCTATTTATGTTTCTTGGTAAAATAGATGGGAAAATCCCATTTGAGGAAAATTCCAGTTAGGGTTAGGGTTAGGTGACCATGAACTTATACAGCAAAATGGACATTGCAAACAAGTTTGGAGTTGTTGGTTATGGTAAGGAGGGTACTGGCTTTTCTACCTGCTCTATCTATGTTTCCTGGTAAAATATATGTGAATATCCCATTGGAGGAAAATTCCACTTAGGGTTAGGGTTAGGTCACTGTGAACTCATAGAGCAAAATGGACATCGCCAATAAGTTCGGAGTGGTTGATTGTGGTTAGGAAGGCACTGACTTTTCTAGCCTGCCCTCTCTATGTTTCCTAGCAAAATACATGGGAAAATCCCATTGGAGGAAAATTCCACTTAGGGTTAGGATTAGGTCACCATGAACTCATAGAGCATAATGTATGTCGCCAAGAAATTTGTAGTGGTTGGTTATGGTTAGGAGGGCACTGACTTTTCTAGGCTGCCCTATCTATTTTTCTTGGTAAAATACCTGGGAAAATCCCATTTGAGGAAAATTCCAGTTAGGGTTAGAGTTAGGTCACCATTGAAATCCATACAGCAAAATGGACATCGCCAAGAATTTGGTGCTTTGTTAGGTTTTTGGAGGGCAGCGACTTTTCTAGGCTGCCCTATCTATGTTTCCTGGTAAAATATATGGGAATATCCCATTGGAGGAAAATTCCACTTAGGTGTAGGGTTAGGTCACCGTGAACTCATAGAGCAAAATGGACATCGCCAATAAGTTCAGAGCGGTTGGTTATGGTTAGGAAGGCACTGACTTTTCTAGCCTGCCCTGTCTATATTTCCTGGTAAAATACTTGGGAAAATCCCTTTTGAGAAAAATTCCAGTAGGAGTTAGGATTAGGTCACCATGAACTCATACAGCAAAACGGACATCGCCAACATATTCGGAGTGCTTGTGGATGGTTAGGAGGGTGCTGGCTTTTCTAGCCTGCTCTATTTATATTTCCTGGTAAAATACATGGGAAAATCCCATTTGAGGAAAATTGCACTTAGGGTTAGGGTTAGGCCAACATGAACTCATATATCAAAATGGACAACGCAAATATATTCGGAGTGCTTGGGTATGGTTAGGAGGGAAGAGGCTTTTCTAAGCTGCCCTATTTAATTTTCTTCATAAAATATATGGGAATATCCCATTGGAGGAAAATTCCACTTAGGGTTAGGGTTAGGTCACCGTGAACTCATAGTGCAAAATGGACATCGCCAATAAGTTCGGAGTGGTTGATTATGGTTAGGAAGGCACTGACTTTTCTAGCCTGCCCTCTCTATGTTTCCTAGTAAAATACATGGGAAAATCCCAGTGGAGGAAAATTCCACTTAGGGTTAGGGTTAGGTCACCATGAACTCATAGAGCATAAAGTATGTCGCCAAGAAATTTGTAATGGTTGGTTATGGTTAGGAGGGCATTGAGTTTTCTAGGCTGCCCTATATATGTTTCTTGGTAAAATAGATGGGAAAATCCCATTTGAGGAAAATTCCAGTTAGGGTTAGGGTTAGGTCACCATGAAATCATACAGCAAAATGGACATCGCCAATATATTTGGAGTGCTTTGTTATGGTTAGGAGGGCAGCGACTTTTCTAGGCTGCCCTATCTATGTTTCCTGGTAAAATATTTGGGAATATCCCATTGGAGATAAATTCCACTTAGGTTTATGGTTAGGTCACCGTGAACTCATAGAAGAAAATGGACATCGCCAATAAATTCAGAGCGTTTGGTTATGGTTAGGAAGGCACTGAGTTTTCTAGCCTGCTCTATCTATATTTCCTCTTAAAATACTTGGGAAAATCCCTTTTGAGAAAAATTCCAGTAGGAGTTAGAGTTAGGTCACCATGAACTCATACAGCAAAATGGACATCGCCAACATATTCGGAGTGGTTGTTAATGGTTAGGAGGGTGCTGGATTTTCTAGCCTGCTCTATTTATATTTCCTGGTAAAATATATGGGAATATCCCATTGGAGGAAAATTCCACTTAGGGTTAGGGTTAGGTCACCGTGAACTCATAGTGCAAAATGGACATCGCCAATAAGTTCGGAGTGGTTGATTATGGTTAGGAAGGCACTGACTTTTCTAGCCTGCCCTATCTATGTTTCTTGGTAAAATAGATGGGAAAATCCCATTTGAGGAAAATTCCAGTTAGGGTTAGGGTTAGGTCACCATGAAATCATAGAGCATAAAGTATGTCGCCAAGAAATTTGTAGTGGTTGGTTATGGTTAGGAGGGCATTGACTTTTCTAGGCTGCCCTATCTATGTTTCTTGGTAAAATAGATGGGAAAATCCCATTTGAGGAAAATTCCAGTGAGGGTTAGGGTTAGGTCACCATGAAATCATACAGCAAAATGGACATCGCCAAGATATTTGGAGTGCTTTGTTATGGTTTGGAGGGCAGCGAC
>NW_024100273.1:0-49193 GCF_016545835.1 Crotalus tigris
TATATATATATATATATTATATAATATATATTATATATAGATATATAATAATGTTTTCTGAGGTTTGGTCACGGGTGTTTTGTATGTAGGTCTTTGGTTGTTCGGGTTTTCTCCCGCGTAAAATTGGAAGTGTCTTGGCGACGTTTCGACGAAGTCCCATTCGTCATCTTCAGGCTGGTGTTTTCAGCTTCGTGCTTCGAGCAGCAATGTGTGGTCTTAGCTGTTTCTTCCTTTTAACTGCCAGTGGGGGTATGAACTGATTGGGTGGGAGCTTGGCTGTGTTCTGATTGGGTGGAGGTGTGTTCTGATTGGTTAGGGGCGTGGCTGTGCTCTGATTGGCTGGGGGGTTGGCTGTGCTCTGATTGGCTGGGGGGTTGGCTGTGCTCTGATTGGCTGGGGGAGTGTTATGTTTGGTTGTGCTCAGGTTAGTCTGAGTTGCAGAGGGGTTTAAGATTTTGGGCTGCCTTGCTATTTTTTGGCTTCGCGTTTGTGGTCGTGCCTCATTTTCATGGAGGGTGTCAGTTTGCTTCGTGTATGGATTGGAGGGCTTTAAAGTGGCTAATGATGCAGCTCTGGTCTGGCTTCTGGTTTGTGGTCGTGCCTCGTCATCGGTGTGGCTTTGGGTTTGTTTTTTGAGTGGATGTGTGGTGGTGACATCCTGTGTGGTTTTTGTGAGTGTGGGTCTGGTATCATTTTTTGTGTTAGGGAGTCGTTTGTCAATAAGGGCGGGTTTCCAAATGGCTGGTAGGCGGGAGGTATCATCTCGCTTGTTCATGCTGTGTGAGCGTTTTTCTATCTCGATGGCTTCTCTGATTATTCTGTTATTAAAATGTTCACTTTTGGCAATGGTTCTGGTATTTTTAAAGTCAATTTCATGTCCTGTGGCTTTAAGGTGTTGGACCAGGGAAGATGTTGGTTCCTCTTTTTTGACTGAGTTCTTATGTTCTTCAATGCGTGCACTTATTCTTCTGTTGGTTTGTCCGATGTATGTGGTGGGACAAGTGGTGCATGGGATTTCGTATATCCTTGATTTTCTAATTCAATTTTATCTTTGGGGTTTCTAAGGATGGTGGATATTTTTCTGTTTGTGCAGAATGCTGTTTTGATGTTGTGTTTATGGAGGATCTTACTGATTCTGTCTGTGGTGCCTTTTATGTATGGGAGGAGGGCTTTGCCGTTTTCTTGTTCTTCGTCTTGGATTTTAGTGGGGGTTTCTTTTTGGATTAGGTTTGTAATCTTATTTCTTTGGAATCCATTGGATGTGTATATATACATACACATATTCAATAATGATGGTGAAAATGTGACTCCCGGGCATAATTATAAATGGAATGAATAAAGCGTGTTCACCAGGAGAGTTTAAAGTTAAAATACTTTAATTAAAGTATTTTACTATATTAAAAGGTTGCCAAGCTTTCGTTGGGAAAACTCCCCAACATCTTCAGGGCTGAGAGACCGTTTCTAACAAGGTGGTTTAAATGGGTTCCATAGACGTCTGCGTGTGGTTCCTAGACCGTGCTAGCATTCCCCGCTGAACAGCTGATAGGTGGGAGGGGGAATCGGAGTAAAGATTTCTTCCGTCGTTCTCTCGAGCACTTTTGTTCACATCTCCGTTGATCTCAGGGGGTATTGTTAAAGCTATGTTCCGCCCTCTCCTGGCAGCACTGGCTCTTGTTGCAGTGGGGGGATTTAGTTCGATGTCATTGTGTATCCTACCATGGAGGCGGGGCTTCATCGGCTGCAATTTAACATCTTTCTCTGCTGCGTGCTCCCGTATTTATCTTCGCTCGCATGTACAAGCATCAACTGGATGTGGTATTTTTCAATGTTTGAATCATCCTCCTCCATCATGGTGTCCTCCATGCTCATCTTCCCTCGTAGGTCAATATTCAAGTTAAATCCCCCCCATTTCTGTGAGCAAAAGTCTGTTGGTATTTGGGCAGATTCCCCGCTCATGTTACTTTCCCTTTTATCAAGCGAACGGGTTGTCATCACATGTTTTTTCTCCCCTCTCTGTATGGGATATCCACCTTTATTATTATTATGGGTAGTGCTAAATTTAGTGGTTCTATCCTCAAATTTCTTAAGCGCTCCAATGTCATTATTGTTGTTTTCTCCAATTAAAGGGGGTGTGGTTTCCCCTTGATGTTGTTGGGAGATTTCTGGGTAGTCTATATCAGATTGTTTCTGGTAGGGAGGAGGTGTAGCTCCTGGTTTAGAATGTTGTGGATGTTGATTGTAAGGTTTGTGATATAAAGGATGATGATTTGAGTTCCATTTTCGTAGCGCTTGTTGTGCTGGGTGCAGGTCAATGTGACGATTGATTGAGTTGTTATTCGAGAACCAGGCTTCTTTTAGCAGCCGACCTCCCTTCGCGGCATCACTGGCTACGATAAGGGTGTTATTGAAGTCAAACTGATGGCCTTGTTGTGCCATATGCATCCAAAGTTGTGAGTGTGGTTCGCCTCGTTTTATGGCCAGTTTGTGTTCGTGAAGGCGAGTTTTCAAGCGTTTGGCTGTTTCTCCCACATAGTTGCCTTCGCAGTTTTTGCAGTTGATCTTATAAACAATAGCAGATTTCTCCATGGTAGGTAGGGGGTCCTTTGGACGCCTAATTTTTGATCGTAGGGTTTGGTTAGGTTTGTGAGCTACTTCTATACCATGGGGTGCTAGTAGTCTGGCTGTGGCCTCTGAGATGTTACTTATGTATGGGAGGGAGATGCGTGTTTTTGTAGGGGGGAATCCCTTCTTCGTTGGGTGGTCTGGTGCTGGAAAGTTGTACAATGTCGTTTGATAAATTTTAATGGATAACCGTTATATATGCACGTACGGAAGAGGTGTCTCCTCTCTTCTTTCTTATATTCATCCGTGCTGCAGTGGGAGTCAACGCGTTTAAATAACGTTTTAATGCAGCTGATTTTATGGGAAACAGGATGATTACTCTGGTAATGGAGGATTCTATCCGTGTGGGTTGGTTTACGGAATACCTTCGTATGTAGGTATCCATCTGGTTGACGGTGGATGGAAACATCTAAGAAGGCAAGAGAATTGTGTCTTTCTTCCTCTACAGTAAACCTTATTTCAGAGTAGATGGAATTTAATATTCCCATAAATGTAGTTACATGTTGTCTTTTGACAATAGCAAATGTATCGTCCACGTATCGAACCCAAAATTTGGGTTGGTATAAAGTCATAGCCTTATGTTCAAGCTGTTGAAGGACTACCTCAGCTATAATACTGGAGATGGGGGAGCCCATCGGGGTTCCTTTTATCTGTTCATAGATGGTACCTTGGAATGTGAAATAAATCTGGAGACATATTTCTATCAATTTCACGAGGTCTTCCGTCTGAAGGGAATCTTGGTGATGACCTTCTCTCATAGATGTCAAACGTTCTTTCAGATACATATATGAGACTAAAAATTATTTAAAAACTTAGCTTTCGTCAGCGTCTGCTGACATCGTCAGAGTTCTAGCCAGGATTGAGAATCACGTTCTTATAGTCTTTGTTATGCCACGTGTTTGGCTAATGACCCTGTTACCAATCTATTCAACTCCCTCCCTCCTGTAGTTAATTGCTGTGCTGTTTCTGTTGGGAGGGAGACACATGGAGCTGTTTCTG
The DNA here is from genome assembly GCF_016545835.1 of Crotalus tigris. Classification (NCBI taxonomy): domain Eukaryota; kingdom Metazoa; phylum Chordata; class Lepidosauria; order Squamata; family Viperidae; genus Crotalus; species Crotalus tigris. Next base: position 3,622 of record NW_024100273.1, read on the forward strand.
GTGGCACACGAGCCATTGCTGGGCCGAGCTACTCTCTCTTCCTCTCCGCACATGTGCAGTCTGGGAATAGGTGAGAGGCTATAAAAGGAGCAACTTTCTGCAGAAGCAGCATTTGCTGCAGACAGCTTGAGAGTGAGCACAAGTTGCAGTGGACAGCGAGCAAGTGAGCGAGCCGACAGCTTGGTGGCCACGCCCACCCAGCATCTGGCGATGCATAACTAGGTTTTGGGTTGCGGTTTGGTCACTCGGTCTCTAAAAGGTTTGCCACCACTTTTGGGTTGTAGTTTGGTCACTCAGTCTCTAAAAGGTTCTCCTGCTTGAGCAGGGGGCTGGACTAGAAGACCTCCAAGGTCCCTTCCAGCTCTGTTCCATTCTGTTCCATTCCGTTCGGTTCCGTTCTGTTCCATTTCATTCCATTCCATTCTTAGTTCTCAAGGTACGAGCCTAATAGAGTCTGCCCATTAGGCTCATAATTGTCAAATGAATCAGACAACATTTTAAAATCAAATTCATTAATTGAATCAGATGGATTGTTAAATGAACCAAGATTTGATTTATTATTTCCTCCAATGGCTGTCTGAACTGAGAGATGTTTCCCGCTGCTGCTGCAGGCTGTTTCCAGCCACCAAACAGCTGTTTCCGATTTTAGTAACCACAATACTGTAAACTGACTCCCAACCAGGTTTAAAAGTAGTTGCTTTTAAAAAATACATACACACACACTTGCCGGCTATTAGCTTAAGCATCTCCAGCCAGGCATGCAGAAGGAGATGGGGGTGGAGTTTACAGAATTGTTGGCTTGCAACAGTTACTGAGATGGAAGGGACCTTGAGGTCATCTAGTCTAACCCACTGCTCTCATAAGAGAATACAGTACTGTACTGTATTTCTGATAAATGCCTATCCAGTATTTTCTTAAAAGCCTCCAGTGAGGGAACACCCACAAGTTCTGGAGGCAATTTAAATTTAAAACCTTTTTTAAACAATAACAAAAAAAAAACACTGTCCCTGATAGGCACAAGGCTCTCCAGGCAGAATCTCTGGTGGGTCTGTGCTAGGGAGAGGAGATAGCAGCAGCCACATGCTATAGTTTCGGGCAAATGCAAACAAACAATCTTTCAAAGTACTGTACATACAAACACAAAAAAGCAGAGTAGTTTCCAAAATGATTACAGGGTGCCTGGCTGAGGAATTCTGGGAATTGAAGTCCTTGAGTCATAAAAGAATCGAGTTTGAAGACCCCTGCTATAGAGTAACAAAAAAGAATATTTTAAAATACTTATAGAAGTAATTCTAGCTCTCTACAGTACTGTAGTCATCAAGTCCAGCAAGCAGCAGATCTTCCATGCACCTCCAGGAAAACAAAAGGGGTGTTGTCTTACCTGAACGCCTTTTCTCAGCATGGAGATGGATAATCCACCAATTGGTTTAGATTGTGTTCCTGCCCAATCAGATCAGTCAGTCAAAGTTGCAACACCTGTCGTGGGCTAGCATCTCCCAATCTCGATGCAGGAAAAGCCTTGATTGACAGCAAGATGTGTTGGCTCATAAATCTAGCCCTAGGCCTAAACAACGTACAAGGGTGGGAGTGGATTATTCATCTCTGTGCTGAGAAAAGGCGTTCAGGTAAGACAATGCCCCTTCTCCAGCACTGGAGATGGATAATCCACCAATGGGACATACCAAAGCCTACTGTCCCTGAGGGAGGGGAGAAGCCCGGTCTGGTGTGGCACTTTGAGTTACGACCTGCTGGGGCAACCTCCTACCAAAGGAGGCTTCTGCAGAGGCGAACCTGTCAATCCTGTAATGCCTTATAAAGGGGGATGGTGACGATCATGTGGCCACTCTGCAAAGGTTCTCAATGACGCCTGAGTGATCCAGGCCACAGAGGTAGCCGTGCTACGGGTCGAGTGTGCTGTTATCCGCCATGGAACTGGCAATAATTCAGCCTGGTACGCCCCCGCAATACATGCCCCAATCCACCTACCAATCGTGGAGGAGGACACCTTCTGACCCTTAGAAGAAGGATGGAAGGAAACAAAGAGGGCCTCAGAGTTGCGGAGGGCAGCTGCCCGTGAGATGTAATAACGAAGTGCTCTGCGGACATCCAGAAGGTGCCATTGCCATTCCAGGGCATGAGATGAGTGAGGACTGAAGTCCAGCAGTATGATTTCTTGAGCCCTGTGGAAGAGAGAATTGACCTTTGGGAGGAAGGTAGCATCCAGACGAAGGACCACTTGGTCCTGATGAAAGAGGCACAAGTCATCCCTAACTGAGAGTGCCACCAGTTCCAATATCCATTGTGCAGAAGTGATTGCCACCAGGAATGCGACCTTGTGTGATACATACCGTATATCACATGTCTTGAGGGGCTCAAAGGGCGGTCTGGTTAGAGCCCAGAGGACTCGCGGTAGGTTCCAAGATGGAAACCTGTGCACTACAGGGGGCTTGAGGTTAGTAGCCCCCTTGATAAAAGATCGGATCAAGGGATGATGACCTAGGGAAACTGCTGAGTCACAGGTAAGTACAGTGGAGAGAGCAGCAACCTGTCTGCATAATGTGTTTGGGGCCAAGCCCCTCTCAAGGCCCTGTAGAAGGTAATCCAATATGTGTGGAATTATCAAGTCTGGACTGGTCAAGTGGTGAGTTGAGCACCACAAACAGAAGTTCCTCCACGTTGCCTCATAAATCCGGTTGGTAGAGGACCGGCGGGAGGCCTGGATTATGGTAATGATCCCAGGTGGGCAGGACTCCTGTGACAGGATCGAGCACTCAAGTGCCAGACGGCTAACTGGAGTCATTGGGGGTCTGGATGAAGGAGGGTCCCCTGGCTGAGTGAGACCTGCTCTGGGGGAATCCTCCATGGGGCCCCTAAAGAGAGGTTCCCTAGGTTGGCAAACCATGGTCTCCGTGGCCAATACGAGGCCACTAGAAGAACCTCTGCCTGCTCCTGAAGAAGCTTGCAGACAACCGCCGGAAGAAGAGGAAGAGGTGGGAAGGCATAAAGCAGTTCCTTCGGCCATGGGCTCCGAAAAGCATCCGCTCATTCAGCCCCTGGAGACAGAAAGCAGGAGAAGAATCGCCATAGATGAGCATTTGTTGGGGAGACAAAGAGGTCTAGAACTGGCAACCCGAAGCGGTGGCAGATCTCCCTGAATATCCTCGGGTGTAGGCGCCATTCTGAATGGTCCACCATCGCCCAGCTCAGGAAGTCAGCCTGAGTGTTTGCCTCCCCTGAAATGTGGTCGGCCTTGATGGAGGCCAGGTTGGCCTCTGCCCAGGACCCTGCAGGAGTGCCTTGGTCAAGAGTGCACAAGATCAGGTGCCCCCTTGCCGGTTCACATGTGCCTTGGAGCCACATTGTCCATGAGAACCAACACATGACGCTTCACTACTGTGCTGCAAAAGTGGTGCAGGCGAGGTGTACTGCCCTGAGCTCCAGCCAGTTGATATTGTGCCGAAGGTTGGAGTGGGACCAACAGCCCTGGGCCCACTGTGAGCAAAGAAGTGCTCCCCAGCCGAACAGGCTGGCGTCGGTCATAAGGGTGAGTCGATCAGGCTCCTTGAAGTAAGTCACAATCCTCCCACCGCCGCTTTTGCTGCCAGGAGTACTGAAGATCTGGAGGGTTCCCTCCTGCTGTGAAGCCACAGTGCCTGGGCTGATGGGGGAGGGTGTGGGGGGTATTCAGAGCCTTAAAAGTCCTCCAGGACACTCTTGGGGCTGGCCCTCTTTCCCTGGCTGCAGGAGAAGGGGTGGCGCAGGGTCTCCACCCAGGTGGGCGGGCAAGCGAAAACCCGAAACCTTTCGTGTTTGTTTGCAAAGAGAAGCACACCGCTTTAGCTGGCACCGCAGGAAGTGGTCCCATGGCAATGCTGACAGTCCGGGCCGTGCGCCACCGGCGTCTTCTCTTTGCAAACAAACGCAAAAGGTTTCAGGGTTTCGTTTGCCCGCCCACCCAGGTGGAGACCAGAGTTGGCAGCTCTAACATCCTACTATCATTGGCTGCAATCCTATCCACCTGTTTTGCCCAACCGATCGCCCAACTGCTGCCTGGTTGCTGGATTAATAGCCACCAGATGGCTCCGTAGTGGCCGCCACCACTGGAGATGAGCAGGCTGTTGCTCCTGCAGTCGCCATCCCACCGCTATGGAAGATAGCCCGGTCCATGCCTTCAGGGGCCTCAGCCTCCAGCAGGCCCGCCATGCTGAAGGCTGGCCTCCTGCTCGCTGCTTCAGCAAAAGAGGGAGAGTGCGGGGCAGGCGGATAGCAGTCTTTTCTGAGAGAAAGAGAAGCTGGATGGGGGCAGGGCCAGTGGATGTGTTGCTTAGGCTCCACTCAAAATCAAACCCCATTACGTGCATGCGCACATTTTGCGGCTCCTAGTTTTTTCTTTTGTGAGGGAAATGGGTCCAAGTGGCTCTTTCACCGTTTCACGTTGCCGACCCCTGATCTAGGTAATGCAGGCCATGGTCTAGGAAGACAAAGTTCTGTTGACAACACCAGTTTTTAAGCCAGTGGTTTGTTTCTAAAATTCTTTGCTCCCTCATTGGATGTTGGCCTTTTGTTGGAAGTATAGATGAAAACACCATTTGTGCTCTTAAATCTTTAACTTTCTTCCCTAGCTGTTCATAATCTCTTGCTATTGTTTTAAGATTTATTGTTGTGTCATTGGTCCCCACGTGTAGGAGAAGAAAGAGGTATTTATCCATGGGGTTGATTATTTTAGTAAGGTAATCAGTTACATCTTTGATTTTTGCTATACCTGCCTAGATTGACTGACCTTTTCTGTTCCCCTATGAATCTTATATCGCTAATATTCGCCTTTTTTTTTTTTTAGAGAGGAGTCTGGAATACTTTTCTTGTCACAGGAATGCTGGGTTGTACTTCTTTTTAAGAAACTATTGATGAATGCTCTGTTGTGTCTGTATATTTTCTTCTGGGAAGATACTATGAAAGTGAACATTCAGTTCCAGAAGGGCTTCATTTGAGTGGGTTAGGGTAGATAGTAGGGGCTTTGCTCTTGGTTGTTTTCTTCTAAGAGTGACATATTCCCATCAGTCTTGCTCTTTAGGTAGAGAGGCAAAAGTTAGGTCCCAAATACATAGGGCCTTTCCACATCGTCCAGATTGTAAATCTGGTGATGGTGGAGCTGAAGTTTCCTAGAAGCCTCAGGCAAGTTAATCCAGTATTTCATTGCAGCCTTTTAAAACTTTTTCAGGGATCTGGTTTGAGACCAGTCAAAGAACCATGTCCTCCTCTCATCTTAGTAAAGGGAGAGGAACACTACAAGATCAAAAAAATTCTTGACTTCAGATATTACAAGATAAAATTACAGTATCTAGTACTGTGGAAAAGCCATCCATTAGCAAATACTGAGTGGGTGGACAGTGAGGTTAGTTAAGAAATTTCATATTAGGTATTCTCAACAGCCCCATTAAGGGATAAAGCAGTAATTGGGTTGTACATAATAATGTGTATATATATTTATCGTTGTTCCAGGTCTGCCTTTTTTCCAGGGGGGTTGGTATGTCAAGACAGATTTGCCCTTTCACCTACATTTTCTCACTTTGCTCGTATCTTGACAATGAGATGGAACGCAAAATGGGGAGGAGTGGTATCTAGGCAACCGAGGCTTCTGAGAGAGAAGTCAGTAATGCAGGTGCTTGATGGACTATTTCCATCACAAGAAGAAACGTTACTATTGGACAATGTGAACACCCGGTGGGTGGGAATAAGGGAGTCTATTGTTTAACTAAGCAGGCCTTTGAGTGGGAAAATCAGAGCTGGTTTTGCTTTTTCTGTGTCAATGTAGATTTTCAGTAAAGTATTATACTTTTGGTAAAATCATATCCCAGGATTTTTTTTTTCTGGAAATACCAATTGGATAGTTGACAGGATCCTTGAGAAAATTGTACTCCCCAAAGCAAGATGTTGACAGATGCTGAACTGGAACCCCAACTAATACCATGTATCACATGGTATTTCTTCTGCTTCATGACTGAAGCTATATTATTAGCTTTGCTCTATGGAATAAAGGAAGTTTGTAGAAATACAAAAGAAAAATCCTTTTAAAATAAATGGGTGATCATGGAGGAGGGAGCAGAAATGTTGGTATGTCCAATGATGCATGTTAACTATGCTGATGAAATATGTAATCATACTTCAAATACGTGGTGATGTAATTACATCATTGTGAATCTTCATTTTTATTTAATCAGTTTGGTCCTGTACTTTTGTTGGACTTAGAGAATCCTTGGAATGGACATGACCAATATTCCAAGTTCTTCCAGTTTCATAGATTTTAAGAAGCAAAATATGTGCCCTACTCCTCTGGAAACCTTAGACCAGTGGTTCTCAACTGTGGGTCGGGACCTCAATTGGGGTCGAACGACCATTTCACGGGGGTCGCCAAACAACGCAGTCCGCCATTTTTTCCCCCTTTCCTTAGCTGTGCTACTCCCTTTTATTCTATTGGCTTTTGAAAGCCAATAGAATAGACTCTCTTGAATAGAGTCTAATTCTATTGGCTTTCAAAAGCCAATAGGAATTGTCCAGGCTGTCTCTGCCCTGCTGAGCCGCCAAAAGTCCCATTCTGCAAACGGTGCTGCACCAGTTGAGTAGTCCTCGACTTACGACCGGTTGAGTAGTCCTTGACTTATGACCGGTTGGGGGTCGCGGCATTAAAAAGGTTGAGAACCACTGCCTTAGACCAATCTTTTTACTACAATACCCTCTAAGAAAGGCAAGTCCTCCATATTCCAGCTGTAACATCATCATCTACCTGGGGCCCAGCATGTGTAAAGACCTGTTTTTTGGTTGTCCTAGCGATTATAGGATATATTTCTCAACTGCTATTATATATTTTAATTTTTGTATTCCTGCAATTGTTGGTATTTGAAGTATTTTAAATTTGTCCACTGCCCACTTACTGAGAAGTACAGTTGTACAAATTGAATGAATGAATGAATGAATGAATCCAGTTTCTTCCAGCATCCAGGCTCCAACCTTTTCCCCTTAGTATTATTAAGGTTCTCTGTGGCACATATTCCTGAATACAGAATGTTACTGATCTCCGTTTGAACATAAACCCACAAGAAGCCTATAGTCACTTTATAAATAAGCTGCTGTATAGAAGTAATGAATTCATAAAAGACATCTGTTTATTAAATAAAGCTAATTATCTGCATAGGAGAATAAAAGAAAATATTAAAATCAAGTTTGGAATACACTTGAGCATTTTTTTAAAAAAAGAGAAGAATAATAGCTTATTTATAAGAAGGTCACTTTGCTTGAGTAGGACACCAAGGATGGAGTGCCTTTCTAAAGAATTCAGCAGCTATTTTGGCACAAGACATTTTAAGAGCAGTCTGCAAAGTGTAGAAGGCACGAGAAATCTGCTGGAAAGTGCATTTGTTAAAGGTAAAATAAAATTCCTTTTCTCTGGCAATTTAAATCAAGACACATGCATTAATTTCAGTCTTTTTAGGAGTTCTTGCTACATATCCCTTTAATATATCCAGTATTCACCAAATGTCAGGATAAGGATAAATTTGCCTGGGAAGGCAGGAATGCATGAAAATTAATGGCAATAATGAGTGAATTCAAAGAAGTATCTCTGTGCGCTCCTTTCCAAGAGCTGATGGCAAGGTGCACTGGTTGTTGTAGGACTGTAATCCGGACAAAAAGTGTGCAGCTGGCAATGGCCTTCTATTGCTCCTAAGCTTCTGTTTCCCAATTGCCTTCTGGACAATTCCAGAATTTTTATCCAATTCCAGAATCTGATCCAAAGGACTGGCACGGTTGAGATCATTTCCAAAGGAATTCTTGCAGTTCCTGATATTTCTGCCGGCGGACACAACGAGGACAGAAATTGGCATTTGCCTGACAACTGTTGTGGAAGACAGTCTTGCACTCACTACACCTGTAAGGGAAAAGAAGTATATCAATTCTAGAAACAACTCATCATCTGTGAGCAGTTGGCTACTTGAGAAGGTCACATTAGAGCTCAACAGCCAAGTTGGAATTGTAGTCCAATAGACTGGAAGGTATTAGATATTCTCATTCTGTATTATTGGCTTCAAAGGCCAGCCTCCCTCTTATAATAGCTTTACATTTCAAGCATGAAAGTGGAATCACAAATAAAGTCAGTGTGTTCCTTCTACCAGTTCTCCCTAATTGAACTCTTGAAACAATTTTGCACTCAGAGATTCCAATTCTGTAAGAAAACATGGTTTTCTCCCTTGGTACTCAGGTATCATTTCACGAGAGAGAACATCTGTTGCACATACGGTCCCAGTTGCTGTCCCAATTGTTACCAGGTCAAAAGGAACAAGGGGGCAGGTATATAAAGAAGTCCTGGACAGTTGGTGAAAGGGCAAAAAAGAAGAGTGTAGGACTGTAGAGAATCTGCCAAACCTTTCGGTATGCTATTGAAATCTCCAGATTTATTAAATTGCATTTTTAATATCACTTAAGGGGAATATGTAACTAGAGATTCACCACATTACTTAAAATTCATTTCAATTACATTAGATGTGGAAATGAAATGTGATGAAATTTAATTTTGGTTAGTTTGGGGAGTACAACCTCAGAGAAATATGCACCCTCATGGGTTTGATTAGGTCAGTGTTTTTCAAACTTGCCAACTTTATGATATGTGGACATCAACTTCTAGAATTTCCCAGCCAATATGCTGGGAGCTGAAGTACACATACTTTAAAGTTGGCACATTTGAAAAAAAAACTGTTCGATGGTTAAGTAATTTTACTAGCTATTAGGCAACTTTAAAGCTACTTAACATGTAGAGAGAAAAAAATAGATAGTTACATAGCTGCCTCTTTCTTCACACTTAGACTTACACGTTGCTTTACCTTTTTGCCTCTTGGAACTCTCTCTCTGCCTGACAGCTAAGAAGGGATTATGAGATTACTCCCTGTATCTAAGCTATGTTTATTAAAATAACAGACCATCACTGCCTATTGGTCCAGAAGGGTCCCTCAAATGATGAATAGCATTGGTTGACTCTGCTGGCCACTGAATGTGGGTGAGTGGGAGTGTGCCTCTGGCTAAGGAGGTGGGCATGAGAAAATTATCCCCAGCTGCGCAGGTGGCGATTAAGGAAGTGACTATTGCTGTGCTGCTGCCAGAATCAAAAAACTCCCCAGAAACTTCCAAGAACATCCTGTTTCATAGGTAAATTGTCTGGCTCAGGCAGCAAGTTTGTCTGAGCTTGGAGGCACTTTTCCTGCTCTAATACATAGACAAAGGGAAAAATTGATATGTGTGTCATTGCATTGTTATAGTTTTGGGGAATGAGCAATTATATCTAAAGGCTACTCAAAGATGGATCTGATGAATGAAATCTTTTTTAGGATTTTGACTGCCTCATGGAAGGTGGATCTCTATGGCACTGAGATCTGCCTTCCCCAACCTCTGGAGGCTCTCTTGATGTGCTTTGTTACTGCATACATAATCTTCACCTAGTGGGCTAAAAACTTGCCAAGCTGGGGAAGGACGTCCTACAGTCACAGATCTGAAAAAATACATGGTGAGCTAAGGCTATTATTTTAATTTTTTGTATCCTCTCAGTAATCTCTCAGTCAAAGGGCCTGACCCCCGACTCGAACAAATAAATGTTTTCTAAGAAGGACATTTATATGTTTATAAGCATTCTGTTACTTATCATTATGATAAGGATTTAAGGATTTCATTAACATTCAATTAATTATCTTCTTACCTGATCTAGTTCTAGTTCTGACTATGCTATGTAAATGAATGAAAGGATGGACTTATTTATTTATTTACAAATATATATGCCCAACCAACCTGGAAATGCCATTGTGGTCAGCTTATTAAAAAAAAGAAAGAACCAAAATAAAACTACAATGAACAACAATAATAGGTAACAGGCAACTTGGCTAACGTTTGTACCCTCTTCCGGTGGGAACTTACACACCGTGGTCCAATGCTTGGGGATATGACCATGTTTTTAAAATTTTCCTAAAGGCCAGTAGGATCCGGGCCAACTTAGCATCCTTTGTGTGTGTGTCGGGGGGGGGGGTAAGATCATCCCAAGGCACTGCTACTGAGAAGGAATGCAATCTAGCTCCTATCAGGGGACCCCAAGTCTGCCTATCATATTAGAGCAAAGTGGGACAGGCAGCTGTCTTTAGGGACTGTCATGGGCCACTGTCCTAAGGGAGAGAATAGTGCCACAAATAACTCAGTTTCCTGATGTGCTATCACAGCAAGTTCCAAGATATGGTCAATATATACTGAAGAACTCAATTTTATTTTAGTTTCTTTAAAATGTGTATTCAGTTCTAGAGGAAAGGACATGTGTAAAACTTACCTGCTGGTTGTATCAAATTCAAAGGGAAAGATGATGTCATTCTTGTTGCATATTTGGCAGATGAAGCCCCTCTGAGTACAAAGATCACAACTATACACATGGTGGGAGGCAAATTGGATCAGCGACTGAAGAAAAGTTTCAAATATACCATCTGCTATCTAAGAGGAGAGAAGGGCCATGAGCAGTTGGTAAGGAGCAGGGAAACCACTTCTGCTGTCACAGGAATTCTCAAAATTCACATGTCATTCAGCAAAAAATGGCCAAGGCCCTTATGATGCCAGTCTGATTTAAAACATTTGAAGGCATGAAACAGCTGGTTTTGGCTGGTCCATGTCAAAATCAGAATAGGTTGTGTTTCATATGTTTTGGCTTATGCATGAATTTAAACCAACTTGCTTGTAATATATTGTGCATGGCGTGTCTAGGTAGAAGTAGTTCAGAGGAGGTTAGGTAAGGATTATGGAATGGACACAGGCAGCAGCTGATGGCTGGCAGGGAAGTGATGGTGTTGAAAAGATCAGGGAGTGAGTGGCAAGATATGCCATGGTAGGATAAGAAACAGATGGAGAAATAAGTTACATTAGCAAAGATAGCCAAGATGAGGGAGGTAAGGGAAAGCACATGAAGGATCATGGGGGAAGATAGTAGGAGTGGGTCGGAATGATACAACTCGCTGTGGCCATGTTGCCCCGGCCAAGTTGCTGCAGGACAACTCGCACAGGAAACTCATCTTAGGATAGTTCCACATGGGATAACTCAATGCCTTGCTTCGGTTTGGCAAGCCCTCCAGGGTTTTTTTGCATGGAAAAGGAGGCTTAAGGAATTTGGTCCTCCTTTTCATGGAGGTTCCTAGCACCATGGGCATTTTGCCCCTGGAGAGCGGTTGTCGAAATCCCAGAGCTATGTCTGCCTTGGAATCCTTGCCCCTGCCCTACCAGATCACCCGGAGAACCCTGGCCATGCTGAGGCTGTGGGAAAGGACCAAACCTTCTTCTCCTCTGCTGTAAGTCAAGTCAATCTCTTGATCCAGGGGGACCCCCATCTTCCTCCGCTGTGATCTGGCTTGGAGAGGTGATGCCAGAGATGATAAAGTGCTGCTGCCGTCAGTAGCTAAATGGGCAAATTAATCAAGGATCGAGCCCTCTAGCGAGCATTCCCCAGAAATTGCACTTCACACACCCCAATCAGCTATGCTGCCCTCACTCCCTGCTGGTGCCAGATGGATTTCATCAGTTGATTCCCCCAAGCTACCTCACAGAATTGGCAGAGCAATGCCTTCTTTTTCAGCTAGGCAATGAGTGTCTGGATGGACAGAGTTGGACTTGGGTGTGTGTGTGCAGATCCATCCCCTCCTGCTCTCCTTTACTACTGGTAGCTAGGAGTTCCGCAGGCTCTGGGGAAGGGAGATCCAGTGTTGGCAGGGAGCAAGGGCAGCGTAGCCAGGTGGGCAAAGCTCAATGCCCAGGGAGCGCTTGGGCAGGATGCAATTCTTGATTAATTTACCCATCTAGACAGTGGTGGCAGTTTAGTGGCTCTGGCATCACCTCTCTGAGCCAGATTGCATTGGGGGAAGATGGGGTAACCCTGGATCCAGGGACTGACCTACTCAGAGTGGAGGAGGAAGAGGTTCAATGCTTTCCCACAGCCTCAGCATGGCCAAGGCTCTCAGGTTGATCTGATAGGCCACAGACGAGGGGGGTTCCAAGGTTGGGATAGCCTCTGGGTCTTGATACCCCCCTCCAGATGCACAATGCTCCCAGGGCTGGGGGCTTCCATGAAAAGGAGGACCAAATTCTCCAAGCCTCTTTTCCATGCAAAGAAACCGGGAAGGCTTGCCAGGTAGAAGCAAGGCGTTGAGTTATCCGCATGGAATTGTCCCCCAGCAAATTGTTCCGCAGTGAGTTGGCTGTAGTGACATGGCCACGGCGAATTGTCCTAGACCTGGAATGGGGAGATTAATGGGACATGCGGAACTTGGACACTTCCAGCAGCAGTAGGGAAGGCAGGCTAGGGAAGGTGCTGGAAAGATGAGAGGGGTTGAGGGTATGCGACATACTATACAGAAAATTAACGAAGGAAAAAAAGGAGTGAATGCATCCTTCTTGCCCTGTAAAAAGAATCTGGCATCCCTTCAGATTTTATTTCATCCAAACCCTCCAATTGCTTTGGAGGGCGGTGCAGTGGCTCAGTGGTTACGACACTGGGCTTCTCGGCAGGAAAGCCGGCAACCCAGGTTCAAGACCTGAGTGCCATGTCATGGGGTGAGCCCCCATGCTCGCTCCAGTTCCTTGCCAACCTAGAAGATCGAAAGCATGCAAATGTGAGTAAATAGGTTTACATTTGATGGGAAGGTAACACAGCTCTGTGATGTCAAGCTAGCCACAAGACTGCGGCAACATCTTCGGACAGTGCTGGTTTAACGGCTAGAAACAGACATGAACAGTGCCCCCTATAGTGGGCAACAACTAGTGGAATAAAATCTGCAGGAACTCCTAAAACCCCTCAAACAACTAAAACAAATACTCTGGGTTTTGTTTTTGCTGAACTGAAGCTGATCCAAAATGGCTTGGCAGAACTTCTAGAACACAGCAAATTGTTCTAAAATTGTAACAACTTAGATTTTCCATTTTGTGCATACTTATTTTTAAAACCGTTTCAGCAGCTGTTAATGCAGATCCAGTGCAGGTAACAAAAATTTTGCAACATACAGTACTAGGGGAAAAAAATTGGTAAGCAGAAGCAAATGGGCCAGAGAATTCCTGGAGAGCTTAGCTGTCTATCTGCTATACTCTTCAGAGGAAAAGATTGCATCTGAACATGCACAGACCAACTCTGAAAAGTTTCTTGCTTCCTGCTCTACACTGAGTGATGCAACAATTCATGGTGTGTCAAATAATTTGTAGGGAAGTCTGCTAGGCTGTGATTTGGGGGAATCCAGCTTAGAGGATGAAGGAATGGTAATATTTTCTTGAACTGAAATTCTACCTGCCTCTAGATTGAAACATTTCTTTTTTCCAGATTTCCTACCTGCCTCAGGTCAGCCACACTGTATTTATGGGGACATTCCAGGAGATAGTGCCGGTGGTCAAGCCTTCAAAGAACAACATCATTAGTATATTAAAATTTGTTCTCCACAGTATCCCAGGAGTTTTATACAATATAAAATAAAACCTCTTGCTCCATTTCTCGCTCTTGTGCTCATTTCTGCACATAAGCTGATCTCTTTAGGCTTTTTCCTTCGTTCTGCTTTTATTGTGTGCCTCTCCTCCCAATCCTTGCTTTCATCAAGCCGTTGTGTCACAAGATACTTTTTACTTGACCCATATTTCTTGATTTCAGGTAAACCAACTTCTTACACCATTGCTCTATGCAGTGAGCTGGTTTCTCTTCATTTCCCAGAGATCACAAGAAACACACTGATGGTATTCAGGGCCAAATTGGATACCAATACATTGAGATTTTTTTTTTAAATTTTCTAGCCACATTTTTTCTGCAATGAGAACGTACACTTTACACATATCGATTACTCAGGTTTGGGACAACCAGACCTAACAATACCCCTAGGAGTCTCCTGTGTCATCTAATACAAGCCCCTATCCTCTTGACTTGAAGAGATGGAAACAATCTGTCTCTCCTTTTCTCTCTCTCTTGCAATGCTTCTGGAATCCATTTGGGACCAGACCACTTTTCAGACAGAAAGAGAGAGAGAAAAGGATAGCTGAAGACTAGAATTCTGCTATGTCCAAAACAGCCAACACAGAAACAAAAGTATTCCACTGCTCTTGCATGTGGGATGAGGATGGCAATAAGCTTGGGAACATGTACATAAAGACTTCTGTGGAGGCAGCATACAATCTCTGACTGAATAGCCAGCAGCATGGAAACAGAATGCTTGCTTATCCTTATATTGGAAGGCTGGAGTCAATTCAGATTAATATACTGATTTGGAGAAGGGCCCCTTAATGCCTCTGACTCACCTCTTATTGATCTCCTTCAGGGCGCCACTGCGACAAAGGACAAGGTAATCACCCAGTAGCTTCAGCTGCTCACGATTCTGAAAAATCTGTCTCATTTGCTCTATGTAGTCATAGAGGGTTTCATTCACCAGCTTCAGGTCAATCAAAGGTTGATTTTGAATTTTGGCTAGGAATTTCAGAGCCTGGCAACAAATCTGACAGAGACAACAAGAATGTTCTGTAAAAGCCCCTGAGTGACATCTAGGAAAGCCATGCAAAAGAATAAAAAGGAATCCAGATAGTGCAATTCTCACAGGCTCACATTCTAGTAAGTACCTTCTTATAATCTGAACTGGACATTTGTTTGTTTTATTTTTTATTGAAAAGTTTTATAAAAATTACAGTATACACCCCAAAACCCACCCACCTTAACCCCCCTCCCTCCCCCCTTCCCAGAGCTGAGTACAGGGTTACAAATATAATAATCTAACTAACATTAACCAACTGTATAAATAACCAAGTCTACAATGCGCTTTAACTCCCCTTTAACATAAGTATAAACAAATTAAAAATAAACATAATAATATAAACAAGTCAATATTATTAAACAATACAATAGCCAAATTGTTAAACAATACTAATACTAAAAATAATAATAAAACTAATAAAAATTCAACTATAATAAACTATTAATAATAATAATACTCTAAAATTTACTCATAAATTAAATGGAACTTTTTAGTCCCATAGTTTGTTTGTTTCTTTAATTAATTAATTAATTAATTAATTTGCTACCCATCTCACTGTGGGACTACTCCACACAGTTTATAATAATAAAAAGGAAGAGAATGAAATAGCTGAGTTTGTGTTCTGAGAACTGAGAAAATTATACTTTTTCTGTTTACTGAGCTTGGCCATGGGGAATACACACACACACACACACACACACACAGACACATATTTCTAAAATTTGGATTGCTAGCAAAGAATTAAGGGAGAACTGGAATAGCTATTTCAAACTCTTTAGTTCTTTTCAACCAGACATACCCTTCTGAGATTCGAACCTGGGCTGTCTGCATGTTAGGCAGCTGTATTAACCTCTAGGCCACAGTCTCTGTCTCACTTTTGCCAGCTGTGTTAGGGAGGGAAGAAACAGGGGAGGAGTTATCTAGAATGCTGTATGTTACACCCTGTTGCCCAAATATGGGAGAGAGAAATCTGTTGCCTTGTATCAGCTCAAACTAGAGCCATCCACAGGCAGCAGTCACAACTGTGACATCATATACATTTCTAAAATTTGGACTGCTAGCAAAGAATTAAGGGAGAACTGGAATAGCTATTTCGAACTCTTTAGCTAAATATATATATATATATATATATATATATATATATATATATATATATATATATACGGGTTTTCTCCCGCGTAAAATTGGAAGCACGAAGCTGAAAACACCAGCCTGAAGATGACGAATGGGACTTCGTCGAAATGTCGCCAAGACACTTCCAATTTTACGCGGGAGAAAACCCAAACAACCAAAGACCTACATATAAACACCCGCGAAAACCTCAGAAAACACACAATATATATATATTGGAAATAAAAACAAAAACATGACTCTTGGGAATATTCATGTTAGTCAAATAGTAATGATCACCAAGAGAGTATCTATAAAAATAGAATTTTAATCCACCGAGCTTTCGTCAAACACAATTGACATCGTCAGGGTTAAAAGGTAAGCGCCGGGGGAGAGTCTTATATACAGCTGTTTAGTGTCTGCTTCCGGCTCCTGGAGCGTGTCATAGGCCCCAGCTGATCAGGTTGGATCTCTAGCCTGCATCCCACATTGCTAGTCTGCATTCTGTCATAAGTTGTTTCAGAGTTGGGAATCCAGATCTTTTTGCCTTCCTTGCTCATAGCCTCACCCCCACCACCATCCCACACACGACTTCCCTCTGCGAGTGGGGGTGGGGAGTTATCACTTTCAGTATCCTTACAAGCCTCACGGCTATTTTGGTCTTGTTTATCCGTCTCCCGGAATTGTGCCCTAAGTTCGTAACCCCCGCCCATGTTATTCCTCCTCCCCTCCTTCTTCCCCTGGGTTCCCCTGTACGGTCCGCTGTTCGTTCCCACACGCTCTGTCTTGTGCACCGTCAAGATGTTTCTTGTCGTTGTCCTATTGTCAGTGGCTCGTTGTTCCATCCGTTGCCGGTGGGCAACATTACCGTCCGTCCTTGGTTCTCCATTCCCACTCCATACGGTGCTCTTCCCCTTTAATTGTAGTCGCTGTTTCATCCCATGACTTTGTGCTGGGGGTGTCGAAGGGGGGTGCATTCTCCTGCTGGATTGCGATCGAGTTGTCATGCTGTGTCTGGTAGCCTCCTCATGGGGGGGGGTTCATCGTCGTTCTCCTCATCTCTATCGGACCTGGTTGTATTCCGTTTTTCTTCCAGTTTCTCGAATCCCCATCCATTTCCATTCCGTCTCCGTGCTGTTCCGTTCTCTACGGATCGTGGCGAATCCGTCCGCGGTTGTCTGCCAGGACTGGTCTGTAGTTGTTCCAGGAGGGGGGGGCCCTCAATGGGGGCTCCATTAATGTGATTACATGAGGAGGGGGATCGGGCGATGTCTTCTGGGTTGTAAGTCTTTTGATTAGGTCCCCTCTCCCGGTTAATACGGTTGCCGGCATTCCATATTTTCAGAGCCTGGTGTGCTGCGCACAAATCCACACGCCTATTGATGGATTCGGTTCCTGAGAACCATGCCTCTTTTAATAAGCGGCCTCTTTTTGTGATGTCGTTAGCCAAGATTTGGGCATTCTCAAAATCAAAACGATGGCCGTGTTCTGCTGCATGAGCCCAAATCTGGGAGTGCTGTTCACCCCGTCTGATGGCTAGCCTATGCTCATGTAGGCGGGTCTTAAGTCTTTTCGAGGTCTCGCCTATGTAGTTACTCTGGCAGTCCGCACAGTTGATTTTATAAACTATGGCTGATCTCTCGGCGGTGGGGAGCTGATCTTTGGGGCGCATCACCTTGGCTCGTATGGTTTGAGTGGGTTTGTGGGCTACCTGTATGTTGTGGGGTGCCAGAAGCCTGGCTGTATCCTCTGACACATTTCTGATGTACGGTAGTGACACGCGTATGACCCGTGTCTGGGGGTCCTCTCTTAGTTGTCCATTATGTGGTCCGGGTGCCATACTGTGTCGCTTAATAAACCTCGGGGGATACCCATTCATTCGGCACATGCGGAATAGATGTTTTCTTTCTTCTGCCTTAGCTTCCATGGTGCTGCAGTGCGACTGTACCCGTTTGAACAAGGTCTTAATACAGCTGGCTTTATGGGAGGCCGGATGGTTGCTATGGAAATGGAGGATGCGGTCCGTATGAGTGGGCTTCCGATAGACCTTGGTGTTCAGAGTTCCATCTAGGGAACGTTGGACCAGTACGTCAAGAAAGGCTATCGAGCCCCGGACCTCCTCCTCCAACGTAAATTTAATGTCCGGATATATTGAATTTAATACTCCCATAAAGCCGGCTAGATGGCCTCGTTTGACGACCGCAAAAGTGTCGTCAACGTACCGTGCCCAAAACTTGGGCTGCTGACGGGTCATAGCCTCGTGTTCTAATTGTTGTAGAACCGCTTCTGCCACCACGCTGGATATTGGGGAGCCCATCGGTGTGCCTTTAACCTGTTCATATATATTCCCTTGAAAGGAGAAGTAAGTTGTAAGACATAGCTCAATGAGTTGCGCTAGGTCTCCCGGTTGCAGGGAATCCCGGTGTCTGGTTTTTCCTAGTTTTTCTAATCTATCCCTTAGGACTCTCAGGGCCAGTTCTTGGGGGATGGAGGTGAAGAGCGAGGTGACGTCAAAAGAGACCATCACCTCATCCTCCTCCACCCTGAGGGTCCTGATCCTCCCCAGGAATTCCTCTGCGGATCTGACTGTAGTGGGGCTGCCATCGACCAGGTAGGATATGCGATCACTAAGCCACTTCGCCAACCCTGAAATGGGAGTGCCTCTAAACGACACGATAGGGCGAAGTGGAATATCCTGCTTATGGATTTTTGGCAGTCCATAAAACCTCGGGAGCGCAGAATCATTGGGTCGTATTCTCCTTAAGGTATCTTCGTCAAGTTTCTTTGATCGTTTAAAACTGTCAAGTAACTTGTTGATTTTATTTTTCAGGGCCACCATGGGGTCTTTCTTAATAATTCTGTAAGCAGTCCTGTCATTTAATAACTGCAGCGCTTTGGCCACATAGAGTGCCCTGTCCATCACCACTGTGGCCCTCCCCTTATCAGCGGGGAGTATCACAATGGTGGTGTCCCTCTTAAGATGTTCCAGGGCCTCCATTTCATCCCTAGGTAACACTTGGTGGTGCCTATGACGCATAAGCAACCCCGTGACCTGCTGCCTGATTAAGTTCACCGAATTTTCTCCCAAATCCTCGTGGTGTATGGCCGGTTCCAACGCGGCAACGAAGTCTAACAGATTCGCATCCATCAGATTGTATCCTGCGTCGCGCTGCAACAGCGCAAGTTGGGGGCGGGTGAGGGTCTTTGAGGATAAATTATGTACCACATTATCCATATACCTATTACCCTTTAATCCCCGTAAAGTGTCTATCTTACGTTGGAGGCGTATGGCAGTCTGTTGATTGGTTCTCTCCGCCATTGACCGGACGTGCTGGTCGAGCATTTGGAAGTGTTGCTCTGATAAATCTCTGTTGCATTGTTCACGAAGACAGTTGGCTCCCGTCTTCAAGGTTCCCACTCGACGGTGTTGATCATTAATGAGTGCTCGTACCGTGCGACGTTGGAATTGTCTCACCGCTAACTGGCATTCAGCAGAATTCACTGCAGGTCTCCTCATTAATGATTTGGGTGGGAGTTCTTCACGCATGCAGGCGTGCAGGAAGGCTAACTTGCGATAACAAGCCGAGATACGGCATACCGACTTCTCCCAGCGCCTTGCCTTGAGCAAAACTGCTCTGTTATAATGATTGGAAATAAAAACAAAAACATGACTCTTGGGAATATTCATGTTAGTCAAATAGTAATGATCACCAAGAGAGTATCTATAAAAATAGAATTTTAATCCACCGAGCTTTCGTCAAACACAATTGACATCGTCAGGGTTAAAAGGTAAGCGCCGGGGGAGAGTCTTATATACAGCTGTTTAGTGTCTGCTTCCGGCTCCTGGAGCGTGTCATAGGCCCCAGCTGATCAGGTTGGATCTCTAGCCTGCATCCCACATTGCTAGTCTGCATTCTGTCATAAGTTGTTTCAGAGTTGGGAATCCAGATCTTTTTGCCTTCCTTGCTCATAGCCTCACCCCCACCACCATCCCACACACGACTTCCCTCTGCGAGTGGGGGTGGGGAGTTATCACTTTCAGTATCCTTACAAGCCTCACGGCTATTTTGGTCTTGTTTATCCGTCTCCCGGAATTGTGCCCTAAGTTCGTAACCCCCGCCCATATTATTCCTCCTCCCCTCCTTCTTCCCCTGGGTTCCCCTGTACGGTCCGCTGTTCGTTCCCACACGCTCTGTCTTGCGCACCGTCAAGATGTTTTTTGTCGTTGTCCTATTGTCAGTGGCTCGTTGTTCCATCCGTTGCCGGTGGGCAACATTACCGTCCGTCCTTGGTTCTCCATTCCCACTCCATACGGTGCTCTTCCCCTTTAATTGTAGTCGCTGTTTCATCCCATGACTTTGTGCTGGGGGTGGAAATGGAAATGGAAATGGATGGGGATTCGAGAAACTGGAAGAAAAACGGAATACAACCAGGTCCGATAGAGATGAGGAGAACGACGATGAACCCCCCCATGAGGAGGCTACCAGACACAGCATGACAACTCGATCGCAATCCAGCAGGAGAATGCACCCCCCTTCGACACCCCCAGCGCAAAGTTATGGGATGAAACAGCGACTACAATTAAAGGGGAAGAGCACCGTATGGAGTGGGAATGGAGAACCAAGGACGGACGGTAACGTTGCCCACCGGCAACGGATGGAACAACGAGCCACTGACAATAGGACAACGACAAAAAACATCTTGACGGTGCACAAGACAGAGCGTGTGGGAACGAACAGCGGACCGTACAGGGGAACCCAGGGGAAGAAGGAGGGGAGGAGGAACAATATGGGCGGGGGTTATGAATCTAGGGCACAATTCCGGGAGACGGATAAACAAGACCAAAATAGCCGTGAGGCTTGTAAGGATACTGAAAGTGATAATTGCCCACCCCCACTCGTAGAGGGAAGTCGTGTGTGGGATGGTGGTGGGGGGGAGGCTATGAGCAAGGAAGGCAAAAAGATCTGGACTCCCAACTCTGAAACAACTTATGACAGAATGCAGACTAGTAATGTGGGATGTAGGCTGGAGATCCAACCCGATCAGCTGGGGCCTATGACACGCTCCAGGAGCCGGAAGCAGACACTAAACAGCTGTATATAAGACTCTCCCCCGGCGCTTACCTTTTAACCCTGACGATGTCAATTGTGTTTGACGAAAGCTCGGTGGATTAAAATTCTATTTTTATAGATACTCTCTTGGTGATCATTACTATTTGACTAACATGAATATTCCCAAGAGTCATGTTTTTGTTTTTATTTCCAATCATTATAACAGAGCAGTTTTGCTCAAGGCAAGGCGCTGGGAGAAGTCGGTATGCCGTATCTCGGCTTGTTATCGCAAGTTAGCCTTCCTGCACGCCTGCATGCGTGAAGAACTCCCACCCAAATCATTAATGAGGAGACCCGCAGTGAATTCTGCTGAATGCCAGTTAGCGGTGAGACAATTCCAACGTCGCACGGTACGAGCACTCATTAATGATCAACACCGTCGAGTGGGAACCTTGAAGACGGGAGCCAACTGTCTTCGTGAACAATGCAACAGAGATTTATCAGAGCAACACTTCCAAATGCTCGACCAGCACGTCCGGTCAATGGCGGAGAGAACCAATCAACAGACTGCCATACGCCTCCAACGTAAGATAGACACTTTACGGGGATTAAAGGGTAATAGGTATATGGATAATGTGGTACATAATTTATCCTCAAAGACCCTCACCCGCCCCCAACTTGCGCTGTTGCAGCGCGACGCAGGATATAACTGATGGATGCGAATCTGTTAGACTTCGTTGCCGCGTTGGAACCGGCTATACACCACGAGGATTTGGGAGAAAATTCGGCGAACTTTAATCAGGCAGCAGGTCACGGGGTTGCTTATGCGTCATAGGCACCACCAAGTGTTACCTAGGGATGAAACGGAGGCCCTGGAACATCTTAAGAGGGACGCCACCATTGTGATACTCCCCGCTGATAAGGGGAGGGCCACAGTGGTGATGGACAGGGCACTCTATGTGGCCAAAGCGCTGCAGTTATTAAATGACAGGACTGCTTACAGAATTATTAAGAAAGACCCCATGGTGGCCCTGAAAAATAAAATCAACAAGTTACTTGATAGTTTTAAACGATCAAAGAAACTTGATGAAGATACCTTAAGGAGAATACGACCCAATGATTCTGCGCTCCCGAGGTTTTATGGACTGCCAAAAATCCATAAGCAGGATATTCCACTTCGCCCTATCGTGTCGTTTAGAGGCACTCCCATCTCAGGGTTGGCGAAGTGGCTTAGTGACCGCATATCCTACCTGGTCGATGGCAGCCCCACTACAGTCAGATCCGCAGAGGAATTCCTGGGGAGGATCAGGACCCTTAGGGTGGAGGAGGATGAGGTGATGGTCTCTTTTGACGTCACCTCACTCTTCACCTCCATCCCCCAAGAACTGGCCCTGAGAGTCCTAAGGGATAGATTAGAAAAACTAGGAAAAACCGGACACCGGGATTCCCTGCAACCGGGGGACCTAACGCAACTCATTGAGCTATGTCTTACAACTTACTTCTCCTTTCAAGGGAATATATATGAACAGGTTAAAGGCACACCGATGGGCTCCCCAATATCCAGCGTGGTGGCAGAAGCGGTTCTACAACAATTAGAACACGAGGCTATGACCCGTCAGCAGCCCAAGTTTTGGGCACGGTACGTTGACGACACTTTTGCGGTCGTCAAACGAGGCCATCTAGCCGGCTTTATGGGAGTATTAAATTCAATATATCCGGACATTAAATTTACGTTGGAGGAGGAGGTCCGGGGCTCGATAGCCTTTCTGGACGTACTGGTCCAACGTTCCCTAGATGGAACTCTGAACACCAAGGTCTATCGGAAGCCCACTCATACGGACCGCATCCTCCATTTCCATAGCAACCATCCGGCCTCCCATAAAGCCAGCTGTATTAAGACCTTGTTCAAACGGGTACAGTCGCACTGCAGCACCATGGAAGCTAAGGCAGAAGAAAGAAAACATCTATTCCGCATATGCCGAATGAATGGGTATCCCCCGAGGTTTATTAAGCGACACAGTATGGCACCCGGACTACATAATGGACAATCAAGAGAGGACCTCCAGACACGGGTCATACGCGTGTCACTACCGTACATCAGAAATGTGTCAGAGGCTACAGCCAGGCTTCTGGCACCCCACAACATACAGGTAGCCCACAAACCCACCCAAACCATACGAGCTAAGGTGATGCGCCCCAAAGATCAGCTCCCCACCGCCGAGAGATCAGCCATAGTTTATAAAATCAACTGTGCGGATTGCCAGAGTAATTACATAGGCGAGACCTCGAAAAGACTTAAGACCCGCCTACATGAGCATAGGCTAGCCATCAGACGGGGTGAACAGCACTCCCAGATTTGGGCTCATGCAGCAGAACACGGCCATCGTTTTGATTTTGAGAATGCCCAAATCTTGGCTAACGACATCACAAAAAGAGGCCGCTTATTAAAAGAGGCATGGTTCTCAGGAACCGAATCCATCAATAGGCGTGTGGATTTGTGCGCAGCACACCAGGCTCTGAAAATATGGAATGCCGGCAACCGTATTAACCGGGAGAGGGGACCTAATCAAAAGACTTACAACCCAGAAGACATCGCCCGATCCCCCTCCTCATGTAATCACATTAATGGAGCCCCCACTGATGGCCCCCCCTTCCTGGAACAACTACAGACCAGTCCTGGCAGACAACTGCGGACGGATTCGCCACGATCCGTAGAGAACGGAACAGCACGGAGATGGAATGGAAATGGATGGGGATTCGAGAAACTGGAAGAAAAACGGAATACAACCAGGTCCGGTAGAGATGAGGAGAACGACGATGAACCCCCCCCCATGAGGAGGCTACCAGACACAGCATGACAACTCGATCGCAATCCAGCAGGAGAATGCACCCCCCTTCGACACCCCCAGCACAAAGTTATGGGATGAAACAGCGACTACAATTAAAGGGGAAGAGCACCGTATGGAGTGGGAATGGAGAACCAAGGACGGACGGTAACGTTGCCCACCGGCAACGGATGGAACAACGAGCCACTGACAATAGGACAACGACAAGAAACATCTTGACGGTGCACAAGACAGAGCGTGTGGGAACGAACAGCGGACCGTACAGGGGAACCCAGGGGAAGAAGGAGGGGAGGAGGAATAATATGGGCGGGGGTTACGAACTTAGGGCACAATTCCGGGAGACGGATAAACAAGACCAAAATAGCCGTGAGGCTTGTAAGGATACTGAAAGTGATAACTCCCCACCCCCACTCGCAGAGGGACGTCGTGTGTGGGATGGTGGTGGGGGTGAGGCTATGAGCAAGGAAGGCAAAAAGATCTGGATTCCCAACTCTGAAACAACTTATGACAGAATGCAGACTAGCACTGTGGGATGCAGGCTAGAGATCCAACCTGATCAGCTGGGGCCTATGACACGCTCCAGGAGCCGGAAGCAGACACTAAACAGCTGTATATAAGACTCTCCCCCGGCGCTTACCTTTTAACCCTGACGATGTCAATTGTGTTTGACGAAAGCTCGGTGGATTAAAATTCTATTTTTATAGATACTCTCTTGGTGATCATTACTATTTGACTAATATATATATATATATATATATATATATATATATATATATATATATATATATATATATATATATATATATATGTTTTCTGAGGTTTTCGCGGGTATTTGTATGTAGGTCTTTGGTTGTTCGGGTTTTCTCCCGCGTAAAATTGGAAGTGTCTTGGCGACGTTTCGACGAAGTCCCATTCGTCATCTTCAGGCTGGTGTTTTCAGCTTCGTGCTTTGAGCAGCAATGTGTGGTCTTAGCTGTTTCTTCCTTTTAACTGCCAGTGGGGGTATGAACTGATTGGGTGGGAGCTTGGCTGTGTTCTGATTGGGTGGAGGTGTGTTCTGGATGGTTAGGGGCTTGGCTGTGCTCTGATTGCTGGGGGAGTGTTCTGTTTGGTTGTGCTCAGGTTAGTGTGAGTTGCAGAGGGGTTTAAGATTTTGGGCTGCCTTGCTATTTTTTGGCTTCTCGTTTGTGGTCGTGCCTCATCTTCATGGAGGGTGTCAGTTTGCTTCATGTATGGATTGGAGGGGTTTAAAGTGGCTAATGATGCAGCTGTGGTCTGGCTTCTGGTTTGTGGTCGTGCCTCATCATCGGTGTGGCTTTGGGTTTGCTTTTTGCGTGGATGTGTGGTGGTGATCCTGTGTGGTTTTTGTGAGTGTGGGTCTGGTATCATTTTTTGTGTTAGGGAGTCGTTTGTCAATAAGGCGGGTTTCCAAATGGCTGGTAGGCGGGAGGTATCATCTCGCTTGTTCATGCTGTGTGGGCGTTTTTCTATCTCGATGGCTTCTCTGATTATTCTGTTATTAAAATGTTCACTTTTGGCAATGGTTCTGGTATTTTTAAAGTCAATTTCATGTCCTGTGGCTTTAAGGTGTTGGACCAGGGAAGATGTTGGTTCCTCTTTTTTGACTGAGGTCTTATGTTCTTCAATGCGTGCACTTATTCTTCTGTTGGTTTGTCCGATGTATGTGGGGGGACAAGTGGTGCATGGGATTTCGTATACTCCTTGATTTTCTAATTCAATTTTATCTTTGGGGTTTCTAAGGATGGTGGATATTTTTCTGTTTGTGCAGAATGCTGTTTTGATGTTGTGTTTATGGAGGATCTTACTGATTCGGTCTGTGGTGCCTTTTATGTATGGGAGGAGGGCTTTGCCGTTTTCTTGTTCTTTGTCTTGGATTTTAGTGGGGGTTTCTTTTTGGATTAGGTTTGTAATCTTATTTCTATGGAATCCATTGGATGTTAGTACATTGGTGAGAGTGTGTAGTTCGGGTTTTAGGTGTTGTTCGTCAGCTAAGCGTTTTGTTCTGGAGATGAGTGTCTTGGCTACAGAGTTGATCTGTGCTGGGTGGTGGTGTGAGAGAGCGTGCAGGTAGCGGTTTGTGTGTGTTTTCTTCTGGTAGATGGTGTGTCCTAGGGAGCCATTGGATTTCTTGTAGACTAAGACATCCAGGAAGGGAAGTTGGTTGTTAGCTTCTGTTTCCATGGTGAACTGTATTTTGGGGTGTAGGCTGTTGAGGTGTGTGAGGAAGTTGTCCAGTTTTTCTTTCCCATGTGGCCAGATTATGAAAGTGTCATCTACGTATCTGAGCCAGAGTTTGGGTTTGTGATCCGATTTTTCTAGAGCTTGGGTTTCAAAGTGTTCCATGTAGATGTTGGCAATGACAGGTGAGAGGGGTGATCCCATGGGTGCTCCTTCTGTTTGTTTGTATTTTTGTCCATTATAGATGAAGTATGTGTTGGATAGGCAGTGGTTGGTCAGATCTAAGATGTGTTTGGGGGGGTTGTATTTGTTTTGAATAGCTGTCAAGGCTTCTTTGATAGGCACTTGGGTGAAGAGGGATATGACATCGAAGCTCACTAGTAGGTCGCTGGGCTGTAAGTTTTGTTCTTTATGATCTCTATAAACTGGAATGAGTTTTTACATGTGAGGTGATGCCTATCCAACACATACTTCATCTATAATGGACAAAAAATACAAACAACAGAAGGACCTACTAGTGAGCTTCGATGTCATATCCTCTTCACCCAAGTGCCTATCAAAGAAGCCTTGACAGCTATTCAAACAAAATACAACCCCCCCAAACACATCTTAGATCTGACAACCAGAAAAACTGGACAACTTCCTCACACACCTCAACAGCCTACACCCCAAAATACAGTTCACCATGGAAACAGAAGCTAACAACCAACTTCCCTTCCTGGATGTCTTAGTCTACAAGAAATCCAATGCCTCCCTAGGACACACCATCTACCAGAAGAAAACACACACAAACCGCTATCTGCACGCTCTCTCACACCACCACCCAGCACAGATCAACTCTGTAGCCAAGACACTCATCTCCAGAACAAAACGCTTAGCTGACGAACAACACCTAAAACCCGAACTACACACTCTCACCAATGTACTAACATCCAATGGATTCCATAGAAATAAGATTACAAACCTAATCCAAAAAGAAACCCCCACCAAAATCCAAGACAAAGAACAAGAAAACGGCAAAGCCCTCCTCCCATACATAAAAGGCACCACAGACAGAATCAGTAAGATCCTCCATAAACACAACATCAAAACAGCATTCTGCACAAACAGAAAAATATCCACCATCCTTAGAAACCCCAAAGATAAAATTGAATTAGAAAATCAAGGAGTATACGAAATCCCATGCACCACTTGTCCCACCACATACATCGGACAAACCAACAGAAGAATAAGTGCACGCATTGAAGAACATAAGAACTCAGTCAAAAAAGAGGAACCAACATCTTCCCTGGTCCAACACCTTAAAGCCACAGGACATGAAATTGACTTTAAAAATACCAGAACCATTGCCAAAAGTGAACATTTTAATAACAGAATAATCAGAGAAGCCATCGAGATAGAAAAACGCCCACACAGCATGAACAAGCGAGATGATACCTCCCGCCTACCAGCCATTTGGAAACCCGCCCTTATTGACAAACGACTCCCTAACACAAAAAATGATACCAGACCCACACTCACAAAAACCACACAGGATGTCACCACCACACATCCACGCAAAAAACAAACCCAAAGCCACACCGATGATGAGGCACGACCACAAACCAGAAGCCAGACCACAGCTGCATCATTAGCCACTTTAAACCCCTCCAATCCATACATGAAGCAAACTGACACCCTCCATGAAGAGGAGGCACGACCACGAACGAGAAGCCAAAAAATAGCAAGGCAGCCCAAAATCTTAAACCCCTCTGCAACTCAGACTAACCTGAGCACAACCAAACAGAACACTCCCCCAGCCAATCAGAGCACAGCCAAGCCCCTAACCATTCAGAACACACCTCCACCCAATCAGAACACAGCCAAGCTCCCACCCAATCAGTTCATACCCCCACTGGCAGTTAAAAGGAAGAAACAGCTAAGACCACACATTGCTGCTCAAAGCACAAAGCTGAAAACACCAGCCTGAAGATGACGAATGGGACTTTGTTGAAACGTCGGCAAGACACTTCCAATTTTACGTGGGAGAAAACCCGAACAACCAAAGACCTATATATATATATATATATATATATATATATATACACACACACACACACACACACACACACACACACACACACACACACACACATACAGTAGCAGTTCACAAATTGAAAAATCCTAATCAGAATGCTACCTTGCCCATAGATTTCATACTTTATGGTCCCTTATTATTCAAGGACACTTTCCCCTGCGGAAAGAAATTGCGCACAAATTGACAAGGAAGCATTAGCAATAGTAGCTGGAATAAAAAAAATTCACGATTTCCTTTATGGTCGCCCATTTATGGTCTTTACAGACCACAAGCCTCTTCTAGGTCTGTTTACTGCAGACAAGCAAACCCCTCAGATCCTTTCCTCTAGAATGCTGAGATGGTCAATTTTTATGACAGCCTACAATTACAGGCTAGTCCATAAGCCTGGCAAGGAAATGGGCCACGCTGATGCACTCAGCAGGCTGCCCCTTCCAAATCAGAGCCAGACCCTGCACTTGCTGCACGTATCCTGGCAATCCAGGATCTGCCAGAGTCTTCCCTTCACGCTGGGGATGTGGCTGCTGAAACAGCCACTGACAAAACACTCAGTCGTATTTTGAACTGGGTGCTGAGGGGGTGGCCTGAAGTCAGTCCTGGGACAGAATTTCACAGCTTCATCGGAAGATAAGATGAGCTATCAGCTTACAAGGGCTGCCTTCTATGGGGAAGTCGGGTTATAGTCCCACACAAATTAAGAGCAAGGATCTTAGAATCTCTGCATGAGGGACATCCTGGAATAGTCAGGATGAACGCACTCACGAGAAGCTACCTGTGGTGGCCAGGGTTGGATAAGGATATAGAGGCTCAAGTAAAAGGATACCAGGTTTGCCAGCAGATCAGACCTGAAATGCCTCAAACCCCAGTACATCACTGGGAGACCACGCAAACTCCCTGGTCTAGAATTCATATAGACTTTGCAGGACCTTTCCAAGGACAGGTGTTCCTCATTGTAGTGGACAGTTACTCTAAATGGCTTGAGGTAGCACCTGTCCCTAATATGACTACTGGCAGGACCATCCAGGAACTGCGCAGAATCTTTGCCACGCATGGCTTGCCTGATGTGATTGTGTCCGATAATGGGGCACAATTCGCTGCTGCTGAGTTTGTCTTTCTTACGGACTAACATGATTACACATGCTACCTCTGCCCCTTTTCACCCGGCTTCTAATGGTCAAGCAGAACATATGGTCAGGACGACCAAGGAACCGCTAAAAAGAACAACGACTGGTGATTGGCATCATCGGCAGGGAGACTTTTTGCTCTGCCAACACACAACTCCATGCACTTCAATGGGCCTGAGATGGGAACGCTGGCTAACTATGAAGCTGGACCGCCTCCATCCAGACCGGACAGCTGCAGAAATAGCACAACCCAAGCCCCCCACACAATCAGCAAATCGGTGACAAAGTTTGGGCGAGGAACTATGGTCAAGGGGCACCATGGGTGGTAGCTGTGGTTTGTAAGGTATCGGGGCCACAGTTGTATGAGGTGGCCCTGGAAGATGGTCATGTGGTTCGGTGCCACATCAACCAATTGCAACAGCAGCAGGCTAATCAAACCCTGACCGCTGACAGTGAGGAGAACCGGCGAGTGCCAGGTGACTGCAACACACCTGAGTCCCGATTCTTGTGAGACTCGCAGGGAGAGGCAAGGTGACTTACGCATGTCCAAGTCACCACAAACTTCAGAGACTATGTCAACAGAAAGGGATTTGTTGACGGACTTGTTTCCCAAACTGTCGATGGGTGATGCAAGCACCAGTCTATCCAGCCAGGACATCCCGAGAGGCACCGGTCTACCCAGCCAGAACGTCCAGGAAGGCACCAGTCTACCCGAGGCGAGCAGCTCTAGGAACCCTGATATACCCGGCTTATCAAAGAGACTGGTAGACCAGGAGCCTCCAACGGCACTACAACGATTGGGGCAGGTGCAATATCCGCCTGCCTACTTACAAGACTATATACATTATTGTGATATGTGATTACCTAGGGGGAAGGGGTGTTGTGTATTGAACCATTTTACAATGGCAGTTATAAAGCAGTTAAATGATTATGTTTAAACAAGTCTCTAACCGTTTGTGTATTGTTACAAGCCAGCACTTGAGGTGGCAAATAGTGCTTTAAATTCATTGGCTGCCACCTAGCAGCAGTCCAATATAAATAGAAGCCAAGCGGTTGTTAGAATCGCTTCTGTGTTGATTCAAATAAAGAGTTGTTAACCTTCCGACTACTCAATGCTTCACCAATCCCAGTATACAACAGAATGTATATTAAAAAAAACAGTTGCAGCTCACAAATTGAAAAATCCTAATCAGAATACTACCTTGCTCATAGACTTCATACTTTATGGTCCTTGACATCTTAAGCTAAATCAGTGTTTCTCAACCTCAACAAATTTAAAATGTGTATATTCTGATTTCCCAAATTCCCCAGCCAGCACTGGGGAATCCACTTGTTAAGGAGGAGAAACACTCAGAGGGAGGGAGGGAGGTCAAATTTTGCTAATCTGCTTTTTAAAACCTGCACCTATCTGAGCTAACTTGCAATGCAGGTAGGACACAAAGGAAGGAGATCCTTACAGATACTCTCAAGCTTCTCTCTTTCATAATGAAAACAACAGTCATTTTGTGACTATAGTTATGCAGCTGGGATTTAAAAGAGACAATTTCACAAACAGAGCTTATATACTCTATGTCCCCTCCCACCATAACTGGGCGTACCGGATATCTGGAAAGATCCCAGTTATGAATTAGACGTGAAGGTATCACAGACTCTTCATCTTGGTGGCAATTGTCACAGAAATAGAGGCCAGTGAATGAACACAGCTTAGGTTTCACAAAGTAGAAGCCAATCTGCCTGGAGCAGCCTGGAAAGGAAAGACAAAATGTTAGGGATATCTTAAAATGCCAGAATCTGACTCCTGGTTATTGGAGAAGCTTTTGCATTTAAACAGCCTATTCCCCAATTGCTGTCTCCAAAGAAGTCAGTTTTCCGTTTCCACAATCCATTTGCTGATTAGGCCACTGCCTATAATAACAGGAAGATATTAGAGTTGAACCAAAGTTGTCAAATCAGCTATTGCTCAGCCTTAGTCTCTAGATCTGTGTTTCTCAAGTATGGATGTGCCTGTGTGTGTAATATGTGTACACACACACACACACACATACACACGCACGCCTCCTGCCTTTATTACACATCAATATATTTTTATCTATTGCTCTTTATTTTTAGCAGAAAGAAAGGTCAAGGCCAAAACTGTTTTAGAACAGAACTATTTGTTATTCTGATTTTAGTGGATAGAAATATAATAACTGTTCTACTCTGTGGCTGGAAAGAAAGATAGATCTCTTCAGAAATCAGGAAATGTGGCCTGATCTTTGGCTTTATTATCAGATTTACTACGAAAGGTATAATCTTTAGCTTTCCTTTGGTTCACAAAACTATCTTAGGAGTAAAATGGATTCCCGTATTTTCTGGCCAATAAAAATTCCTGCATTTCATTGTGAGAAGCTCACAGGCACTATCTTGTTTCTAGACTGAACTCTATACTGAAGGATTCTTGGACATTTCCCAGTTATTCAAATTGCAAAAATTGGATATTTTTGAATAATTACAGATACAGGAATAGCCCAATGTAAGCAAGGAAATTCATTATTCATTCATTCAAACAAACAGAGAAAAGTGCAGTCAAGTCAACAAGTAGATTAGTCTATGGTCTATTTAGAGATGACAATGAAGATTATGAATTAGAGAACGATATCAGCAGCTGGCTTCACAAACTGCATTTGCTCATAAGACCTGCCTGTCACACATTGTCTGACCTTCCTACATCTTTCTTCCTGTCTACTTGCAACCTCTGAACATTTAATAGACCAGCTTTTCACTGAGCCAGAGATGAATTTATGCTAATTAGAGATTCACAAACAAAATCACTTCCAATAATCTATGCATGCGCCTCTAAAATTTTTCAAGCTTTACTTTACCATCTTCTTGGGCAAATAGCCCTGAAAATAAAGTGTGGTTTTGGCATTCAAAATGAATCAATTACAAAAAAAAACAGAACAATCAGACATTTAGGGATTGCCCCCCTCCCCTTCAGTTATTCCAGCTTAAGAATTTCTTGTTATTTCTATTAGTTAAATTAATATTTAGTCATTAGAAGACTGAAGAGATCTAGTGAAACAAAGGCTTATGGTAATAATGACTTGTTTAAGACTTACGTTTTTCAATGACTTACCACTGCACAATTAATCTGAACTTATGTTAACACTGTAATAACAATGACCACCAACATCTTGTGTTCTAAAATCACATTAAACTACAAATGAACACATGGAGAAGTAAAATCCTCAATCTTAGTTGTTTAACTGGAAGGGAAAATACATTATTTAAAAAAGGCTTGACATAAGTTATCTTTTTGCAAGCATCCCATACGTGCCTACCTGCACATATGAAACTTTGGCAGTCCAGGCCTTTCTCCATGGGGATGGCAACCAGATACTGCAGCAAATATCCATTTTCCTTAACAGTATTCTTCAGGATTGCCTGTGAACTGCCATCCAGATGGCCTCCAAGTGTGAGGG
Organism: Crotalus tigris; assembly: GCF_016545835.1. Taxonomy (NCBI): domain Eukaryota; kingdom Metazoa; phylum Chordata; class Lepidosauria; order Squamata; family Viperidae; genus Crotalus; species Crotalus tigris. Next base: position 36,042 of record NW_024100273.1, read on the forward strand.
CCTCCTCAGCCACTTCCAGGTAGGACATGAGCACCCGGCGGACCAGGTCTCTCCAATCAGTTGCCTCCTCTGTGTTCTCAGCTCTCAACTTCAGCACTGCTTTTGAAGTGATGATCTTGAAGAATGAAGGTCCACCCAAGTTCACATCTGGCAGGATATCTTGGATGGTCTCAATTCCAAAGCTGTTGCTCAGTATCTTTTTATCATTTCTGGCTTTGAAGCATTTCAAGGCTTCTAAGGACAGGGAGAACACCAAAGGGACCCATGCTTTCTCAACCTCCAAGTACAGGACAGATTCCTTGACTGCATCTAGCTCGGGTTTCAAGGCACATGACCAGTCCAACTCAGTTGGGCCAGTTCTACTGTACACCGAGAAGGAAGGCAAGTCACCAGGTGGTCCACCTCCGAAGAAATCCTCAGAATCCTCTGCAGCCTCAGGGCACTCTAGAGTTTTCCACCCTTCATCCTTCTGTAACCTAAACTTTTTTAGGGCTTCATGCAGCCGGTCCAACCAGTCCTCTGCTTCATCCCGGGAGGAAGCCCGAAGACACAATCGTTTGTTGGAAAAGACCAGCTCAAAGCGCCCATCACTGTGAGCCCGTCCTAAGGACTCACATCTCAGCAGAGAATAGTTTTCTACACATACTCGCTCCTCACAGTCTACAAATAGCCGCAATTCTAGAGGTGAGAGCTCACAGAAAAACTCCTTCCAAATGCCCAGAGCTCCTCGACGTTCCAGAGTCCCCAATTTCAGCAGACCCCGAAATGGATTGGAAAGACCTACAAGTGGGACAAGAGAGGAATAGCTTTATGCACTCTCTAGCACAAGTGACATTTCTGTAAAGCAGCAAAATGGATGACGCTTCCATTACTATAAATTCTTCAAACCGCCATAGAAATCTCTCCTCCCATTCCACTTCCTCTTTCCTCCCTTAGTCAAAACACAAGTTACCTATTTCTCTCCGATGAACAACACTAAAGCCCTTCAGCTCCCTCCTAGGAGACAGTTTGAGTTTGCTGAGCTCTGCTGAGGATACAGAAAGCTTGCCTCGATCTGGGGCTCTCAATGGCATAGCAGGTTGGGTACTGGTAAGCCTCTCTAGTGAGGTACTGGGAGAACTGGAGAAGCTTTTTTCTGTTTCCTCGGGAGGGGAAGGAAGGTAAAAATCATCCTCAGTGATCCAGCTTCTTTTCTGTTGGGAAATAACAAAAGATAACATTTGTGCTATTACCCAAACAAGCTATTCTTCTGGCTCTGAGTTTACTGAATTCAAGCAGCTGGGCTGATGCGAGAAAATAATAAATTGTCCTTAGCAGGACAGCCTTCTCTTATGGCTGTCATGCATTTACTTTTGACATAGCTCAGATCTAATGGAGCCCAGGCCAAGATGGGAAGCAAGAATAAATGAAAAGAAGGGCGGTGATTAAGAAATGTGGAAAGCATGGCGGGATGATTCTGAGCTTTACTAGATTTAAATAGAAATAAAATTCAAATTCGATAATAGCAATATTCTTTTGAGAGCTTTTTCTTGCAAGTGACCAGCAAAGCAGCCATCTTCTAATTGAGTATTATATTGAATGACTTGATCTGAGACCTTGCACTCTAACTACAGATCATTATCATTACTGTCTTTGGTTGAACTGATCAGGTTAAAAAAAAAAAAGATCCAATCATACAATTTAAAGCACCAAGAAAAATGGTCAACTAATTTAAACAATCTGATTTAAAAAATTCAGCCTGTGACAAATCAGATGTCAACACTGTGACAATTAAGAAATTGCAGCCATTTTACCTTTTACTTTATTTGTGCTTTTTCTGTTGCTTGGGATTCTCAGATGTAGAAGGGGTGGGTGGGAGGAATGCTTGAGCTTTTTAAATTAGCCTAAACCAGGGGTAGGCAACCTTGGCTCTTTTATGACTTGTGGACTTCAACTCCCAGAATTCCTGAGCCAGCATAAAAGAGCCAAGGTTGCCTATCCCTGGCCTAAACAATTGCAGTTAGGTGAGCTTTAAGGTCAATTCTAGATAAAGTTTTGGAGGGCTGTAAAGTGGGGAGGATTTTAGATTAATTGGTGAATGTGATTTATGACGGCCTTTCTGGGGTGGGAATTGCAGCTTGTTACTTTGTAACAGAGGGAGGGAACTTTAGTCTTGAGTTCAACTATGTAAGTGCCAATACTTTGTTTCCTGAATAAAATGATCTTTAAGGAAGAAATCCTTGCCTTGAAGTTCTTTTAATTGGTTTCATCTATCGGAACCATGACATCAGCATTTAATTTTTTAAAATTCTATTAATTTTGAACAATTTAAACACACACATATATACACAGAAATATAAGCAAACCGGAAATTTTGTTTTTTTTTTCCCTTTAAATTTTCATATTATCAGGAGTCATTTTTAGAGAAATTTGGAAATGGCTGGGAAAATATTAGACACTGTTTTACAAAGGTATTCCATAGTCTTTCTTCTGGATGTGAATGGACTAGATAGGTGATATTTGGGAAAAGTGATCTGGGAAAGGTGACATCACTTATTAAATATGACATACAGATTAGCTCAAAGCCAGGAATAAGGCACTGTAGCTAGAGGAAATGAAGTCAAGGACAGGAAGTTTCAGTGAAGTTGCAGGAAAAGCATTTCTGGAGCTGTAAAGGAACTTCTTGATCAACATCATACATTCGTTGTGAGGCCCATAGCTGTGAATGTGACAGGATTTGCTATTTCTCATCTTTATAAAAAAGTGATATTAACAGTATGATAATACTTTACATGTATGATAAATCTGTACAGGTATAGCAAGTGTCTATTTGCATTTTAGTAGATTTGTTTGTAGTTTTCTTTTTTATCTTGGATTTATGTTAATTTAATTACCTGATAGTGTTTGTTAATCATAGCTCAATAAATACAAATTAAAAAAAAAAATATGTAGGAGTTCTCAGATCCCCAAACATTGAGTTAGTATCCCATGATAAACAACTTCCAAAGGGCTGCTTCAGGGAGATTCCCCAAAAAATTAAAAAAAAATTAATGCTTTTAGGAGGGTACTGAAAATTAAGGTCTATTTGGCATGCCTCGTGTACAAATTTTGGCAACATAAATAGCCTTCCAGAACTTACTAAACTATGGCAGAAATACAAAGGATGGCCAAGGACCACTTTATTATTTGAGGAGAGCCAAAAGCCTCATTAGACAAAGCAAGCCAGACAAGCCAAGATTTCTCTTTGCTATATTAAGCTTATTTTTTAAAAACCATCCTAAGCTTGTTCTAGAATTACACTAATTCAGGTTCCCCACTTCAAAACAATAGAGAACTAGACTGACTCTTTTGGCAGTTTTATTGCCAATTTTTGGCAATGTGGCCAGAAAGAGTTCCAGAAGCTGCAAAAACACAACAGAACGAAACAAGTAATTCTTACAGGGCAGACCACTGGTGAGATTGGTGAAAGAAGCTGGTCTGTTCCTGGGAGGCTTCCTTCATAACCACTGACTTCATCAGTCCGACTTTTAGCTCCTCTCTTGTTGCAATGAATTTGGGACACATCCACAGGTTTTTTGGTCACAATTATTGTGGTTAGCATAGAGGTCTGTTGGACACTGGTACTACTAACAGATTCTCCAGTCTTAGGTAAATTGGGAAGCTGTGAATTTATCATTATTGCAGGTAGCATGATGTCAACAGGGCCTTTTTCCAGTACAGTATGAGGAAGGTGCACAGTGCAGAAACTGGTAGCAGGGCAGGGGCACTCTGGTGGGGAAGACTGAGAGATGATGTGTGCTTCATGAACTCCTACAGTTTCCAACTTTCTCTGTGTCCTGGTAAATTCTGCTAACACCCTAGAAAGAAATAGAAAAATTTAAAACATTTGCAAGAGAGAGATCATCTCCAGTAATTCTATCTCTTAATGTACCACATGGAGTCCAAAGATAAGGTATCAAAGATGACTGAGGTTAGTCACATATTATTCAGCACATTCAATAACTGTTAACTTGCTCTTTCAAGCATAAAAATAAACTGTTTTAATACATGAATAGAATTGATACATTTTATACTATGTGTTAAGTTGGTCTAAAGGATTAGAACTGACAAGGTAAATATCCATTATACACAGTATTTTGAGAGTGAAGTTTCTAATTGCAGATAAAATATATAGGAAACTGGCCACGAATTCAAATTGCTCCTTAGTTGTGGATTTACTGAGTGAATCATCCAGACAAGACTACAGCTTTCTCAAGCTCTGAAAAGGGTGCCACTGTCAAACCTATAACTGATAAACTCTTATTGTCATATATAAACATTAAACACTTTCAATGTTTAAGTTTGTAGATAACGTAACATGCGGTGAAAAACCCACAAACTACTGATTATACTTCTGTGATGTAACACAAATGCTGAAAAGAAAATCAGAACACTTGCATGAATGAAATGGAAAGATTGTTTGATCAAGACAGCATCTCACATATGGTCAAAGAAAAATCGCAGAAACAGGACTAATGATAGGAGAAGCAACATTCTATTTTCGGCTTGGAAAAAAGGCAGAAAAGATATGCAGGTTGATTTCCCTTATTGACATGCCAACCACATTATTAAGAATCCAGGAATTATTATTTTAGTGTTATGCTGAATTTCACTAAAATTCTGCTTTAATACTTGCAGAGTTAAAATATTGTGTGGTATATCACTTTCACTATCATACTCACTCTTGGAGGTCCTGGTCCAAGTCTGCTGTTGCTGTTGTCATCTCCACTTCAGAGTCATTGGAGATTGGCTCTTTCTCCTGAGCAGGGCTGTGAGTGCTGGTAGAATTGGCTGGGAGAAGAATGTCAGAATCCAGGCTGGAAGAGAGCTGTGAGGAACCAGTTGTGCTGATGCTCAAGTTGGAAGCTGTGAGTTTATCTGCCTGTTCACTTTTAGGGGCAGGCAGGATGGCTGGGTGAGCTTCAACTTCATCAGAGCCAGAAGATTGTGAGAGAGAACTAAGTGACTCCTTTCTTTGAGGTTCCAGTCCCACAAGAGGGTCCAACAGTTCCCAGGCAGGGCAAAGGCCTGACAAGGATAAAGGTGTGATGGTCCACTCGTTCAATACTGCTGACTTATACGAGAGGTCAAAGGCCAAAGAAGACAAGCCCTGCAAATAGCTGAGGAGAAATTCAACCTCCTCAGTATCCAGAAGCAGAGCAGATGAATGATAATATTCAAAGAGTTGAGACTTTTCATGAAGCAAGAGTTTTAGATAACACTCCATCAGGCCATCATTCAAAGCCAGCCTCAACCATGCACGACAACGCCCCACATCTGTATTGATGAAGATCAAGTTTTCCAGTTCAGAAATTATGTTTCTGAAAAAGGAGAAATAACCAGGAAGGGGAAAACACAACATCCATTAAAAGGACAGCTCACAAAGGCAAGGGAAAGCAAGGTTATGACTGGTGGTAAAAGTTGGGTTTGATGCATTCTTGTCTGATGAAAACATCAGGAGGTAAAAAGATAAAGGAGACCCTGTAGATTTTACTCCGCTAATCATTGCCAACAATAACGGGCATCCTTATCTCCATTTCAAGGGCTATTGAGCTAGTCCTGTCAAAAAAACGTTTCTGTGGTCTTGTGGCCAGCATGATGTCATGGAGTGCTGTTACCTTCCCACTGAAGTAGTACCTATTTATCTAAGCACATCTGCATGCTTTTGAATGACTAGGTGAGGATGGGAGCTCATTCTATCACACAACGCGCATGTCTCAAACCTGTCTTTACTGAACTATGGCTGAAATACCATTGTTAACATCTTAACCTATGAACCATTTTGCTGCCACATCAAGAGGTAACTGAGACACATACAATTACAACATGGGGCTTTTTTATCTACTAAATCTAGACAAGAAGAGACAAGTTCTCTAGCATTCCACACATCATATGATTTTCTGCAGCCAAAAATCTCACTCTTGCATCATACTGTATACTCAGTAACTTCCCAAATCAAAATTGTAGCATTTCTTAGTCTCACCTGTGTGTGACAGATTTTAGCAGAGTCCAAAACACTGGCTGAGGAAGGCGCCCTCCATGTTTTCTCCCTTTTGCTCCAATTTCTGCTTTGATGTGCTTAGTTTTCAAACCATGTACAAATACAGCCTCCAATACACAACAAAGAGTATTAGCATCTTGATCATCACTTGTTACAAGAGCATCAGAGGTCACGTAATGTTTCTGCAGGGCCTTGATGGAGTTCACCAGCTGCTTCTTGATCAACTAAAGTAACATAAATACAGGTTGTCTTAGGTTGCACCAACATTAAATAAAGCACCCTACTTCCAAATTACTATTAATACTATGCAAACACTGGCAGATCTCAATGGGCAAATATATTAGTAACGTCTGGGCAATGCAGTTCAAGAAAGATGCTAAAAAAAATAGAAAATATATGAAAAATAATAATGCAGCAAATAAACTAAGTCTTGTTTGAAACAGATCATTTGTTTTAACATTGATGCAGCATAGGCTTGGAAACATTCAAAATTTTGGTCTCAGATAATAAAAATACTTTTAAAAAATATTATATTATGAATTATCCCTTGAAGCAAAAGACAGGAGGCTGATTAAAGACATTTCAATAAGAGCCAGAATCCCTGGCTCTTATTATCTTAAGGTTGATGTAGCCTAAAAGCACTATTTCCAATATTTATACTTTCAAGTTATGCAAAATGCTTTACTTGATTTGACTTTTAAAATACCCCATTGCGCAACATGTTTTAAGGAGCTTCTGCTTCTTTCCTAAGTTTCAGTACAATCCATAAATTTTCTGCTATTGGAAAACCAGTTACCAGTTATTGACAGGCAATAAATGAAAAAAAAAGTGGCAGGAGAGGGAAGATAAATTTTGTAATTGTACCTAATTTTCCCTGTTCACACTGTAACCTCATATTGAAGTTTTCTTCTGTCATAATCTTGAAGTCCAGGAACATAATAGTGTTGCACCAATAAAGGAGAATATTTGTAGCTCAGGGTTGGAGTAAGGGGCCTTGGTGCTCTCTGAATTTGGTTGTTTTCTTTCGTTTCATTACCCAAACTAGCTAACATTATCAATGCTAGTAAGGCTTTCGCTCAATTTATAGCAGCCCCGCTGAAGCATCCCCTGGCCTTTCTGGGTGACAGTGGCCCGGAAAAGGCCTCCGACGTCCGGATCGGGCCTTCGGAACCCCGCTGAAGCGTCCCCTGGTTTCATTTCCAGGTGTCGGAGGCCTTTTCTGGACTGCTGCCACCCAGAAAGGACACCAGGGAACATTTCAGAGGGCCCAATCTGGGCCTTGGAGGCCTTTTCTGGGCACTGTCCCCCAGAAAGGAGGCCAAGGGATGCTTCAGCAGGGCTTCAAAGACCTGATCTGGACCTCGGAGGCCTTTTCTGGGCCACTGTCACCCAGAAAGGAGGCCGAGGGATCCTTCAGCAGGGCTTCGGAGGCCTGATCCAGGCCTTAGAGGACTTTTCCAGGCTGCTATCACCCAGAAAGGATGTCGGGAGACACTTCAGCATGGCTCCAAAGGTCTGATCTGGGCGTCGGAAGCTTTTCCCAAGCTGCTGCTGCCTGGAAATGACACTGGGGGATGCTTCAGCGGGGCTCTGAAGGCCTGTTCTGGGCCTCAGAAGCCTCCTCCGAGCCTCCAAGGCCCAGTACAGAGGCCGGGAGGCGGCCACGTGTTTCCGGAGGTCCATTCTGGGCCTCAGAGGCCTCCCTCTGTTCTTGCCGGGAGCAGAGAAAGAAATAGAGAGGCTGGAGAGGAGTCATATCTTCACAAGGTAAGTAACCCGGTGCAGCAAGATGGGGGGAGCAATTGTGGGCTCCCAGGGAAGGGAGCATGAGATATTTCAGTGGGTCCGGTGAGACCTTGGGTAATCAGAAGCACTAGGTCCCCGCCATGGCCTTCCCCACCCTGAAATACCTCATATTCACTTAACAAGCCATGCATTTGCCCATGCATTAAATTAGCGAATTTGTGGGCGGAAGCTGGGAGTGAATCGCATTCACGGTACGAGATTTATTACTACAAATCCTCGAGTTACAAATAGAATGGATAGGCTCCGTTACATTTATAACTTGAGGACTATCTGTACTATTCAAAAGAGACAATCAACAAGCCAAAAAAGGAACAAAAAGACCGAAACATCTCCCCACCAGCAATCAGCACCCAAATGAGCATAGGTTAACTCCAAGATTAACATCAGACCAACAATCAAGTAAACGATACCTCAATCAAGGAACTGCAAACAAGCGAACAGTAAACAGCTCAACAAAAGAACCTCCAAGACCATCCCCCAGCAACACTGACAGGATAAGCCACTAGAATGAGAGCAAGCCCCACTCCTTATTAGCACAGATGTTATCTAGATGAAACGTCCGCAAGAAAACAACCAAACTCAGAAAGCACCAAGAACCCCTAATAATAGCGTTGTAAAAAGGTGGTTTAGATAATGAGGATGGGTTTTAGAGGAAAATAAATGAAGATACTAATTGGAACATAAAAAAATTAAAGAATAGTTACCAATTATCGATACCAATTTGCACCAATCGTATTAATAAGTACCAATAATATAATGTTAAGCTTTGCTCTGAAAAATCGAAGGTGACCCCATGTGCTGTGTCAGAATAAATCCCAGAGCAGAACTCCAAAATTGAATTAAGTATAGAAATAGTATGCTGTTTTGATAGGGCAGAAAGGAATTATACTATAGTATAATAGATAGTGCTTGACTTATGACCACATTTGAGCCCATAGTTTCTGTTGCTAAGCAATATATTAGTTAAGTGAGTTGCACATCCTTCTACAATTTTTTTTGCCATAGTTGTTAAGTGACTCAGTGTGGTTTTTTAAAGCAAATCTGACTTTCCCCACAGATTTTGCTTGTCAGAAGCCAGCTGGGAAGGTTACAAGCAGTGATCATATGAACTCAGGACAACACAACTGTCATAAGGACATGCCAGTCACCAAGTGCCCAAATCTTGATCATGTGACCATGGGGATGCTGCAATGCTGCAATTTAAATGTGAAAACCATTCATTGGTCACATTTTCAGTACTATTGTAATTTTGAATGTTTACTTAACAAATGGTTGTAAGTTGAGAACTAACTATCCATAGAAATTATACCATTTCCATGTTAAACTCAGCTCTTTAACCGGACAACTTTCTTCCACCTATTGGATATGAGTTCCTACACCCAAAGCAGCCTTATTTCCAGATATCAGTTCAGGAATCTGTATTCACCTGCATAACTTCCTGTACTCGGCAGCCATTCCTAGTTGTGTGGTTGGAATGCATGTTTATCTTTGCTTCCGTCTCACACTTACATCACATGATAACCTGAGGAAAAATAAACATAAAGTAGAATTTTTACCATAGCCCCACATAAGCAAATCAGAATTGCTGATAAGTAGTCTAGGCTATCTGTCACTTTCCTACTTATTTACTCAAAAGTAGATATTGGTGGGTGAATATACATTTGAGTATGGATGGGGAGTGAACAGTTTGCAAGATCTTTCCAACTGTCCTTCCAGCAATTTTTCTTCCCCAAGAACCCTACGAGTTAGGTTTGCTGAGCAATGACAAGAGGCATCTCTATTTGTGAGGAATATAAAAAGAAATATTTTCCATGATGGTAGTGACTAAAAAAAACCTGGCTTATTACTGACCACTTCATTAGACAACCTTTTGGGTCCTCTTAATAAAGCCTTTAATGGTCAATAATAATTCCTCTCTCCCTTAAGAAGAACAAAAGAAACTGGCCTAAAAACATGCAGGTGCCACAACATTATAAGCAGAACACAAGTTAGCCACGGAAACACATTTATGAAGCAATAATTTATGAAGGTGACTCAAGCAAATGCCCTATATAGCTTATCCCAAAATCCAACCAGTAATAAAATTGTTTCACCACCCCAAATTTCATCACTTGCCTAGATTTGGATATGTGTAAATATACTTCCAAAGACTTCCCCAAAGTTCCTGGGAAATTGATTCCCCACAACACTTAGCAAAGTGTTACATTTCTTATTATATTGCAATTCCCATCCTTCTTTTCCTCCCTTTATTTCATTTCCTCTGAAGTCCACTTACCAGTAACCACAGGTTCACCCCAGGACATTAGCAACTCCTTTCCACCATAAAGCAAACACAAACTGATACAATTAATGCTTAAACACCATGTACTCCATTGAGGTGGGTAGGTGTCTGAATAGGGTCATGGAAGCTCAGGAGACCAAGGGCAAAAGCTGCATTGCTCCTCTGAAGTAGGGGTAGAATGGAGAAAATAAGCCCCTGGTTTTGAGGCTGATCTTGTCACAAGACTTCCTGAACTCTGAACACTACAGTTTTAAAAGCAGAACACAGCAACCACAGGGTGAATTTCTTTTAAACTCTGACCTCCTATTGATGGAGAGACCCTTCACCTCTTCATATGTGTACAGACTAGATTTCCTTCCATGGACAACAAAATTATAATGTAGCATAGTGGTCACATCTTTGGAACCTCACAAATCCAAATTAAAATCCTATCCTAGTTGAGTCACTGGATGGGCTTTTAGGAGTATTCCCCCTCCCTTTTCCTAAAATATATTCACAGTAGAATTAACTGGTGATAGGTTGATTTGCCAGCATGATGGGAAAAATTAGGGCCATAGTCCAGTGGCAGAATGCTACTTTGCAAACAGAAAGCTGAGTTCAATACTTAGCATCCCCAGTCATAATGCTATGAAAATCTCTGAATGAAATGGGGCGTTGGTCTTACCTGAACGCCTTTTCTCAGTATGGAGATGGATAATCCACTGATGGGTTTTCTCTGTCTGCCTGCTCTTGAGACCAAGTAGCCAAAACTTGACACGCCCCCACTTCCTGTGGAGTCCATTCTTAACGAGGGCGAATTGGCTGATGATTGACGAGGTATTGGCTCTCAGCTCCCTACTAGCGGCCTGCAGGCCTTGGGGTGGGTGTGGATTATCCATCTCCGTACTGAGAAAAGGCGTTCAGGTAAGACCAACGCCCCTTCTCCAGTACAGGAGATGGATAATCCACCAATGGGACGTACCAAAGCCTCACTGTCCCAAGGGGTGGGAAACAGATAAGGCCGGTAGATTGATTTCTGAGACAACTTTCTGGAGGACCCTCCTAACAAAGGAGGCGTCCGCCGATGCAAAGCGGTCTATCTTGTAGTGCTGTATAAACGGGGAAGGCGAGGACCATGTCGCGGCCCTGCAAACTTCCTCGATTGACGCCTGGGTAGCCCATGCCGCCGAAGTTGCAGTGCTTCGGTGGAATGGGCCGTGAGATGACTTGGGGGCGGCAGGGATGATACATTGTAAGCTTCTGCAATACAACTTCGGATCGACCTTCCAATGGTGCCTGCGGAAACTTTCCGCCCCAAGGTGCCCGCTTGGAAGGACACAAATAGGGCCTCCGACTTGCGGAAGGGTTCTGTACGCTTTATATAACGCCGCAAGGCTCTGCGGACGTCCAATGTATGCCACTGCTGCTCCCGGTCATGTGTTGGATTTGGACAGAAGTTTGGGAGAATTACTTCCTGTGTCCTGTGAAAGAGTGAATTCACCTTCGGTATGAAGGAAGGATCTAACCTAAGGACCACCCTGTCCTTGTGGAAAATGCATAGGTCGTTTCTGAATGACAGTGCGGCCAGTTCCGAAATTCGTCTGGCCAATGTGATGGCAATCAGGAACGCCACCTTTAGCGACAGGTGTCGCAAGGAAACGGTCGCCAATGGTTCAAATGGTGACCGAATGAGCGCGTGAAGGACTCGCGGTAGTTCCCAGGACGGGTACCTGTGAACTACTGGAGGTCTGGTGTTATAAGCGCCCTTGATAAAGGCACGGATCCTGGGGTGGTGAGCTAAGGGAACCGAATCCATGCAGGTGAGGAGGGTGGACAAGGCCGCCACTTGCCTGCGGATGGTCGCGGGGGCGAGGCCTCTGTCTAGTCCCTCCAAGAGGTAATCTACTATCTGAGGGATGTAGAGTTTGTGTAAGTCAAACTGCCTTTCCCTGCACCAAAGGCAAAAATTTTTCCAAGTGGAGTCATAAATGCGGTTTGTTGCCGGACGGCGTGAAGCTTGAATTATGGTAATGGCCCCGGGAGAGAATAGTTCCTGTGCCATTATCTGGCGCTCAAGTGCCAGGCGGTCAGTTGTAACCATTGGGGTTCCGGGTGACTGATGGTTCACTGGTGTAGGGACACTTGATGAGGGGGAATGTTCCATGGGGGCGACTGAGACAGGTTCATCAGGTCGGCGAACCACGATCTCTGTGGCCAATATGGTGCTACTAGGATCACTTCTGCCCACTCGTGAATCAGCTTGCGGATGACCGCCGGTATGAGTGGGAGTGGGGAAAGGCATAAAGCAGATCCAGGGCGTCCGTCCCCTCTGCTCGCGGGTTGAAGTAACGAGAGTAAAATCTGGGGAGCTGGGCATTGTCTGACGATGCGAACAGATCGAGGATCGGATACCCGAACCTGCGGGAGATGTCTAGGAACAAGTTCGGGTGTAGCCCCCACTCCGAAGGGTCTACTGTGGTGCGACTTAGGAAGTCCGCTTGCTGGTTGTTGACCCCCGATATGTGTTCCGCTTTTAGTGACTTCAGATTGGGCTCTACCCAGCTGAATAGGAGTCGTGCCTCTGTCATCAGGGTTTTTGATCTGGTCCCCCCCTGCCGAGTGATGTGCGCCTTGGCTGCTACATTGTCTGTTAGGACTAGAACGTGGTGGCCTCTGATTCTGTCTTTGAATTGTTGCAAGGCTAGGTGGATAGCCCTGAGTTCTAGCCAGTTGATGTTGTTTCTCAGATCCGCGGCGGACGAACGTCCCTGTATAAACTGAGGGTCCAGATGGGCTCCCCAACCGTACAGACTGGCGTCTGTAGTGATGGTAACTCTGACTGGTTCCTTGAAGGGTGACCCCTTGGTCACAGTCCGAGAGCACCACCAGCGTAGCGCCCTGCGGATTTGTGGCGTGACCCTGCCTAGGTGGTTGGATGCGCTGGTGTTCTGCCGTTGGTAAGGGAGCAGAAACCACTGTACTTCCCGTAGGTGGAGCCTGGCCCAGGGTACAATGGCTATGGCCGATACCATCTTGCCCAATAATTGGGAAAGTGTTAGGATCGGAA
>NW_024100274.1:0-6111 GCF_016545835.1 Crotalus tigris
AAATAGCCAAGTAAGCATGAAAACTCAAAATGTGAAACTGACCTCAAATTCGAAATGTATGCATATACTTAGGTTCTCCATAGGCTGGGGAACCCGAAAAAACATGTGTTTTACGTATCCAACTTTTTCTTCAAAAGATAGGCCTTGGCATATATCAAATTTGTTTGCAAATAGCCAAGTAAGCATGAAAACTCAAAATGTGAAAGACCTCAAATTCGAAAAGTATGCATATACTCAGGTTCCTCACCTTCTGGGGAAACCGAAAAAACATGTGTTTTCCGTATCCAACCTTACCTTCATAAGATAGGCCTGGGCATTTATCACATTTGTTGGCAAATAGCCAACTAAGCATGAAAACTCAGAATGTGAAACTGACCTCAAATTCGAAAAGTATGCATATACTCAGGTTCCCCACCTTCTGGGGATCCCGAAAAAACATGTGTTTTCCGTATCCAACGTTACCTTCATAAGATAGGCCTGGGCATTTATCACATTTGTTTGCAAATAGCCAAGTAAGCATGAAAACTCAAAATGTGAAACTGACCTCAAATTCGAAATGTATGCATATACTTAGGTTCCCCACAGGCTGGGGAGCCTGAAAAAACATGTGTTTTACGTATCCGACTTTTTCTTCATAAGATAGGCCTGGGCATTTATCACATTTGTTGGCAAATAGCCAAGTAAGCATGAAAACTCAAAATGTGAAACTGACCTCAAATTCAAAAAGTATGCATATACTCAGGTTCCCCACCTTCTGGGGATCCCGAAAAAACATGTGTTTTCCGTATCCAACGTTACCTTCATAAGATAGGCCTGGGCATTTATCACATTTGTTTGCAAATAGCCTAGTAAGCATGAAAACTCAAAATGTGAAACTGACCTCAAATTCGAAATGTATGCATATACTTAGGTTCCCCACAGGATGGGGAGCCCGAAAAAACATGTGTTTTACGTATCCGACTTTTTCTTCAAAAGATAGGCCTGGGCATATATCACATTTTTTGGCAAATAGCCAAGTAAGCATGAAAACTCAAAATGTGAAACTGACCTCAAATTCGAAAAGTATGCATATGCTCAGGTTCTCCACATTCTGGGGAACCCGAAAAAGCATGTGTTTTCCGTATCCAACCTTACCTTCATAAGATAGGCCTGGGCATTTATCACATTTGTTGGCAAATAGCCAAGTAAGCATGAAAACTCAAAATGTGAAACTGACCTCAAATTCGAAATGTATGCATATACTTAGGTTCCCCACAGGCTGGGGAGCCCAAAAAAACATGTGTTTTACGTATCCGACTGTTTCTTCATAAGATAGGCCTGTGCATTTATCACATTTGTTGGCAAATAGCCAGTAAGCATGAAAACTCAAAATGTGAAACCTGACCTCAAATTCGAAAAGTAATCATATATTAGGTTTCCCCATAGCTGGGAAACCTGAAAATAACGAATGTGTTTTACGTATCCAACTTTTTCTTCAAAGATAGGCCTTGGCATTTATCACATTTGTTGGCAAATAGCCAAGTAAGCATGAAAACTCAAAATGTAAAACTGACCTCAAATTCGAAAAGTATGCATAGACTCAGGTTCCCCACCTTCTGGGGAACCCGAAAAAACATGTGTTTTCCGTATCCAACCTTTCTTTCAAAAGGTAGGCCTTGGCATTTATCACATTTGTTGGCAAATAGCCAAGTAAGCATGAAAACTCATAATGTGAAACTGACCTCAAATTCGAAATGTATGCATCTACTTAGGATCCCCATAGGCTGGGGAGCCTGAAAAAAAACTGTGTTTTACATTCCGACTTTTTCCTTCAAAGATAGGCCTGGCATATTATCAACATTTTTTGCAAATAGCCAGTAAGCTGAAAACTCAAATTGAACTGACCTCAAATAATTTCGAAAAGTAATGCATTACTCAGGTTCCCCCCCACCTTCTGGGGAACCCGAAAAAACATGTGTTTTTCCGTATCCAAACCTTACCTTCATAAGATGGCGGCTTTTTATCACATTTGTTGGCACTAGCCAAGTAAGCATGAAAACTCAAAATGTGAAACTGACCTCAAATTCGAAATGTATGGATATACTTAGGTTCCCCATAGGCTGGGAAACCTGAAAAAACATGTGTTTTACGTTTCCGACTTTTTCTTCAAAAGATAGGCCTGGGCATATATCACATTTGTTTGCAAATAGCCAAGTAAGCATGAAAACTCAAAATGTGAAACTGACCTCAAATTCGAAATGTATGCATATACTTAGGTTCCCCATAGGCTGGGGACCCTGAAAAAACATATGTTTTACGTATCCAACTTTTTCTTCAAAAGATAGGCCTTGGCATTTATCACATTTGTTGGCAAATAGCCAAGTAAGCATAAAAACTCAAAATGTGAAACTGAAGTGAAATTCGAAATGTATGCATATACTTAGGTTCCCCATAGGCTGGGGAACCCGAAAAAACATGTGTTTTACGTATCCAACTTTTTCTTCAAAGATAGGCCTTGGCATATATCACATTTGTTTGCAAATAGCCAAGTAAGCATGAAAACTCAAAATGTGAAACTGACCTCAAATTCGAAAAGTATACATATACTCAGGTTCCCCACCTTCTGGGGAACCCGAAAAAACATGTGTTTTCCGTATCCAACCTCACCTTCATAAGATAGGCCTGGGCATTTATCACATTTGTTGGCAAATAGCCAAGAAAGCATGAAAACTCAAAATGTGAAACTGACCTCAAATTCGAAATGTATGCATATACTTAGGTTCCCCATAGGCTGGGGAACCCGAAAAAACATGTGTTTTACGTATCCAACTTTTTCTTCAAAAGATAGGCCTTGGCATATATCACATTTGTTTGCAAATAGCCAAGTAAGCAGGAAAACTCAAAATGTGAAACTGACTCAATTCAGAAAAGTATGCATATACTTAGGTTCCCCATAGTCTGGGAACCTGAAAAAAACATGTGTTTTTACGGATTCCAACTTTTTCTTCAAAAGATAGGCCTGGCATATTCACATTTTGTTGCAAATATATCCAAGTAGCATGAAAACTCAAAATGTGAAACTGACCTCAAATTCGAAAGTATAGACATATACTCAGGTTCCCGCACCTTCTGGGGAACCCGAAAAAACATGTTGTTTTCCGTATCCAACCTGTACCTTCCATAAGATAATGCGGGCATTTATCACATTTTTTGCAAATATCCAAGTACATGAACTCAAAATGTGAAACTGACCTCAAGTTCGAAATGTATGCATATACTCAGGTTCCCCACCTTCTGGGGAACCTGAAAAAACATGTGTTTTCCGTATCCAACCTTACCTTCATAAGATAGGCCTGTGCATTTATCACATTTGTTGGGAAATAGCCAAGTAAGCATGAAAACTCAAAATGTGAAACTCACCTCAAATTCGAAATGTATGCATATACTTAGGTTCCCCATAGGCTGGGGAACCCGAAAAAACATGTGTTTCACATATCCAACTTTTTCTTCAAAAGATAGGCCTGGGCATTTATCACATTTGTTGGCAAATAGCCCAGTAAGTATGAAAACTCAAAATGTGAAACTGACCTCAAATTAGAAATGTATGCATATACTTAGGTTCCCCATAGGCTGGGGAACCCGAAAAAACATGTGTTTCACATATCCAACTTTTTCTTCAAAAGATAGGCCTTGGCATATATCACATGTGTTTGCAAATAGCCAAGTAAGCATGAAAACTCAAAATGTGAAACTGACCTCAAGTTCGAAAAGTATGCATATACTAAGGTTCCTCACCTTCTGGGGAACCCGAAAAAACATGTGTTTTCTGTATCCAACCTTACCTTCATAAGATAGGCCTGGGCATTTATCACATTTGTTGGCAAATAGCCAAGTAAGCATGAAAACTCAAAATTAGAAGCTGACCTCAAATCGAATGTATCATATACTTAGTTCCCCACAGGCTGGGAGCCCGAAAAAACATGTGTTTTACATTCCGACTTTTTCCTTCAAAGATAGCCTGGGCATATATCCACATTTTGTCAGAATCCAATTATATTTCATCTTTAATTATCAAACATAGAAACTCCCAATTCTGCCTTCTCTGTATTCTGCCATAAGAGGGAGAAAAGGGGGAGAGCAAAGGGGCTTTATGGCCCTCACTTCCTTCAGCACACTTCAAAGGACTGAATGTGTGTTTATTGTGGCCTCTAAGCTTTTACATATCAAAGAAGAGTAATTGCCTTTCATGTAGTTATCTGAAGTCTCCATCCAGACGGAAGAAGAAAGGGGATGGAATTGTGATACTTGAAACTATCACTGGAAGGGGGGGTGATTGGGTGGGACTACTGGGGAACCCCTTAAAACCTTGAATGGGAGAGCTTGAACCCCAAGTCCTGTCTAGCATGCCTGCAACCATGTTCTCTTAATAAAGGATTCCTGTTGGAAGAGCTATTCCAAGAGTTCTGTCTTCTTAAGATGCAAAGTGGGGTGGGTCCTTACATTAGACAGGACTTGCAAAATTAATCCACCTGGAAGGTAGACCCTTGCCCGGGGATTTTGCAAAAATTTACCATGTCAGACAACGAAGCAAGAGAGGGAGAAAACTCCCTGGAAAGAGAGCCGCTGACCCAGTTGGAACCTTGCCAGATGTTGGGATCTGAGAGGCCAGATTTCTCAGAAGAAGAAGTGGTGGAGACACAGGACCACAAGCCTCGCTGGTCGATGGGTGTTGGAAAGAAAAGCGAGTGGGGAAAGGAATCAAGAAAAGTGACCCTGAGACGGGGAACCAAGCAACCAGAATGGAAGCAGGAGATGGAGAAATCCCTGCACGCAAGTGAAGAGGGAAGAAGCTGTATGCCGTACTCAGACTGGATCCTAGAGAGAGCTATTGACCTGATGAAGAGAACTCTCAGCTCCCTAGGAGAGGAGATTCCTGAGCCCTACGCCCGCCCCAGTTCCTGGAGCCCCAAAGGGAGAGACACCGAGGGGGACGTGGAACCTGCAACCCCAGGGACATTTACTGATCCAGGAGCTCCCACCCCCTACCAGACCACAGATGGAAATCTGGACGGAAGACACTACCACCCACAATGGAGGCACCGATCCATTCCAAGACGTCCACCGTTTGAGGTGAAATTCAAAGGGGAGCCAACACGCTTGGGGTTTTTCCTAACCCAAGTCCTCAGCTACATGGAGGAATATGGGCAGGACATCCCCAGCGACAAAGCCCGCATCCGGATCGTGCAATCTGCCCTGGATGGACCAGCTGCAGATTTGGTGGTGAACCTGCATGACTCCAATGCCCCAGAACTCAGTAACTTCAACCGTTTCATGTCCTCGTTGAGAAGACGGTTTGAAGACCCCCTGGCTGATCGCAAAGCCCGTGAAAGAATAACAACGATTAGGCAGGGCAAACGCCCAGTGGCTGAGTATACACAAGAATTCCGAGCCATTGCCAGCAAACTGAATTGGCCAGAAGACATCCTCCTTGGCCGTTTCAAAGACGGACTAAACTATGATCTATATGATGCTTGCCTGCCCCGAGGAGACCCCCATCGACTTGAGGAATGGTACGTCTTGGCAGAGGAAGCAGAGATCGACATATTGAAGAGGCATCGCCGAGGAAAACACTGGAGCCGCCCCCCGCCTGAGCTGACACACCAACCGGTGAAATCATCGGATACAGCCAAGAAGCAGATGGGGTCTTTCAAGTGCGGAAGAGAAGGGCATCGAGCTGTAGAATGCCGCTCAAAAGCCCCCCAGCACAACCCAGACAGATCCCCAATCAACAAACCCAGAGGGTATTCAGCTAAGCCAAAAGAAACAGCCATGAAAATGATGGAAATTGCAGAAAACCCCACCTCTGCTCACCAAGGGTAAAGAACTCCAGCCTACACCACAGGGACGGTGGATGCCTCAGATGACAGCTCGGAAGGCGAACCCCTGGTAAGTGGACGCATCACACCCATCTTCAAAACAGTGACTATATTAATCCCCCCCAGGCCCGAAGCTGTGAAGGTGAAAGCCTTAATAGACTCTGGCTGCACCCGCTGCCTCATTAGCCCAACACTCGTGGGGAATCTGGGCATCCCATCCAGGAGACTGGAACAACCAATCTCATTTGGCCAGCTA